>NC_068310.1:28657490-28937490 GCF_025860055.1 Xyrauchen texanus | reverse complement strand
TTTTGCTGCATCTACAAATGTTCTCCTGTGTTATAATAACATGAATATAACAACTGCTTCAAGTTACATTGAAGATTAAGAGTTCATGTTTTACAGTACATGAGGTGATATTTATTGAAGTATTTATTGTACTCTTATTTATATCTATTTATTGTACAATACGTGGTTTTGTTTTCATAATGTGTAACATTTTTAATGCAACTTCTAAGAATGCATGTAATTTATAACTAATAAATATGTGAATAAGTATTCCAACATAATACTCAGAAGTTGTTTTCATTCATTATTCCTTGAGGGAACAAAGGAATCAATTGAATAACTAATCTGGAGGCTGAGAGTGCAAATTAATACTATTACAACTAGTACTCTCCTCAACAAGGAAATGACAGTGCTGATGTGGTGAAATTTCCCAGTCTGAACTTTGAAGTCAGCAGCTCTCAATAAAAGGAGAGGGAAGATGTGATTTCCATAAACATTCAGATTACTCTATCAGTATGAAGCTTCCTGCTAAATCTGTCCCAAACACTGAGATGCTGTGACCACTATGGACAAAAGTTTTCTCAGGGACACATGCGTTTAGTCTCATAAATAGTGATGTCATCCATAAAAAAAGGGAACTTGGCTTACCAATAAACACACAAGGCAAGCAAATTTGACAGAGGTCACGTTATTGTTATATTCAATACAGTTTCTTTTTTTCATTAAAAGGAAAGGGGAAAGGCATGGGAGACTTTTGCAAGTGGCAGGAACTTAATTTATATCCAAATAAGTTTTTTTTTTAAACAAATGATAGAGTGCAAGGATATTCATTATGCATTTCTACCATAAAACGTTTTTTTTTTTTTTTTTTTTACCTATTTTTATTATTGTCTTACTGAATATCATGGAGGTGTAAAGTTCTTCTGTGGTAACATACATAGTGAGGAAGTGGGAATATTGCCAATACCAGCGAACCTGGAAAAACTCAGGAGATATTTCCTTTGATAACTCCTCTCACGTGTCTCACACAATAAATAATTTTAAATAAAGCCTACTCATAATGTCAAAAGTTCAAAATAATAGCACTTGGGTGATATTAAAATATGATATCAAACAAGCTCACCATTATAAAGACATAGGATTTATCATATAAAAGAATAATGTGTAAGTCGTATAAAAACAGTGAATTGGAAAAAAAATATTATATTAGCCTTTACATAATAAAAAAGCTTAATTAAACAAGTGCAACAAACGTTTAAATAGTCTAAATATTATAAATAATGATTGATACTAATAAAATAATAAACTATTAAAAATTATATATATATATATATAATTTTAATATTAAAATATTATTATATTATATTAATCTTCGTTCTGTCTAAATGAGACGCAGAGTAGGTCTATGGCTGTGTTTCAACACCTAATGAGCTGCCTACCTAGACAGCCGTTTTGTGCAGATGCAGTATTTTTTAGGCATGGTCGGCTCTTTGTGAGTCAACTTAGTTCAAACTCACACTCTCTTCCTACGATGCCCAAAAACGCTGTATGCGCACTTACAGCGCTGAAAACTGCTGTCTAGGTAGGCAGCCCAATAGGTTTTGAAACGCAGCCATACTCTCTATTTCCTGGTTACTTTGCAAGGTGGGTGGCTGTCATATGACAACATTAGCTCTTTATTTACATGACTTTCTTTCCCTTTAACTTGTATTCTCAGCTGTTTTCACTGCATGCTCCGTTTTTACTCCTAACTCTACTCCTTCCATGTTTTGTTTAGCGTTGCGTTATTTTTACTTTATAGATTGAGCAACTGTCTAGCTAGAAAACTAACAGCATGTCTGTCGTACAGACTACTTATTTATACCATGAAAAGTGCATACTAAACTCGGTCAGTCGTCTTAAATACAAAATAAACAAGTTATCGTCGTGGAAGTTTGTTTGATATGTAATGTCAGCCTGAAACTGCATATTTTCATACCGGATTGTAAAATTGAGTGGGCTAATGACGTGGTCTCTGTTAAAGGGCAACCTTATTTGTTTTTTTAATGGCTACGGGTGTTTGCATGAAGGATATCACGGCCATTGTTTTTGTGCAGGATGAATGTGGGCGTGGCTCACAGCGAGGTGAACCCAAACACGCGGGTGATGAACAGCCGGGGAATCTGGCTGGCCTACCTGCTGCTCACCACTGTCCTGCATGTCGTCTTACTCAGCATCCCTTTCTTCAGTGTTTCTGTGGTGTGGACACTCACCAATGTCATACACAACCTGGTCAGTCTTTGCAAGCAATCATTTGAGGCAGATAAAGAATAGTTGACCCCCAAAATGAAAATTCTCTCATTATTTATTCACCCTCATGATCAAGTGTGTATGACTTACTTTCTTCACCAGAACACATTTGAAGAAAAAGAGAAAAATATCTTAGCTCAGTAGGTCCTTAAAATGCAAGTGGATGACAATTTATCATTTGAAGCTCCAAAAATCACAGACAGTCAGCATAAACGTTATCCATATTACACTAGCTGTTGAATTCATGTCTTCTAAAGCGACACGGTCACTTTTGGTGCGTAAAAGTTAAATATTTAAGTAATTTTTTTAACTCTAAATCATGCTTCAGGTCAGGAGCAGTACACGCATGTGACGTAATCGCATTGGCATTTGATACGCACGAGAACTGACGCATGTGTGTCACAGCCGTAAGAGCAGAGCTGTTTACAAGTGAGAAGGAGGAACGCTGTATTGATCTTTTTCTTTACTCACAATGGTGCGTTTTATCCTGGATGTCTCAACCGAGTGGAGAATGTGAGATTACGTCAGTATCATCGCAATGTGAATACGTCACACAAGAGACTGCTTGGACTCAACCCTCTCGTGAAGCATTGGATTATAGTTAAAAAGTACATAAATATGTATCTATTTTTGCACCAAAAGTGATCATTTTGCTTTAGAAGACATTAATTTAACCGCTGGAGTCATATAGATGATGTTTATGCTGACTGTCTGTAATTTTTGGAGCTTCAAAAGAGAAATCTCCATTCACTTGCATTTTAAGGACATACTGAGCTAAAATATTTTACTTCAAATGTGTTCTGGTGAAGAAAGAAAGTCATACACACCTGGGACATTATGATTTTTGGGTGAACTATCCCTTTAAAGGTCTTTCTTCATGTGAAATAAGGGCTTGTGGGTTTAATTGGAGAGCGTCAAAGTAAAGTGTGAAAGTGAAGAATTATGTACAGAGATATTATATAAATTACTTTATAAAAGGTTTATTAAGCACACATACAAAAGTATGACAATGTGTATGCCTTGATTCAATTAATCATTATCACGAAAGCCCCAAAACAGACAATTAATCATAACAAATAGAAATTATTACTTTGACAATTAATCTTTATCAGCCAAATGCCATAATCAAGACAGCCCTAGTTATGAGATATGCCAGAACCAATTGCGTTTGGCATCGCTGACATCAAACCAGATGTGACATCAAGACTGAGTATGTGCAAATGAGATTTCTAGTGAGTAATAGATTCAGTGAGAGATTTGTGAACTTTTAGCAAAAGGTATTTTGTGTTAAACGGAAGGAAGAATAAGTAATATCAGTTTGGAACAACATTGAGCATATTATGACATTATTGTTCCTTAAGGGAATGTTCAGGGTTCAATACAAGTTCATTGCTTGATTGACAGCATGTGTGTCATAATGTTGACTTATATTAAAAAATTTTTGACAACCCTCATTTAAAAAAGAATATCTCATGGTACATTAAGGCACTTGCAATGGAGGTGAATGGGGGCAGTCAATAAACTTTGAAATACACACTGTTTCAAAAGTCCTAAACAATATATGCTTTAACATGATTTTAGTGTGATTAAACCTTTTATGTGCAAAGTTATATCTAATATTACAATTTAGTTGTCATGATGACGAATCGCCGGTAAGCACTGTTATTCTGGTAAATCCATAATTTCTTTGCACCTAAATCATGTTAACATGTATAATGTTCACGTCTTGTGGTTATACATTTGAAATGGTGTATATTTTAATATTTGTGGAAGTAAACTATTCACTTCATTGTAAGTGCCTTCCTGAAATTGCAAGTGGTGATACATGAACTATATCCATTTAGAGCTTGAGCATGGCACTTTAAATGATAAATCAGAATAGGCAAGTCAAGCTTCAGTAGCTGTAATCTTTTAAAGTAATTAAGGAGAAAACATGCTGGAGCTGAATTCTCGGTTCACTGTTGACTCTTCTCTGCTGTCTAGGCCATGTATTTGTTTTTGCACACGTTGAAAGGCACTCCGTTCGAGACGCCAGACCAGGGCAAGGCACGCTTGCTCACTCACTGGGAACAGATGGACTACGGCATCCAGTTCACAGCATCGAGAAAGTTCCTCACCATCTCACCCATTGTATTGTAAGCCATATATTTATATGAGACATTTCCCAAGGAACTTGCAGACACAGAATGATGACCACAATGTGCTCATTGCTGTAGTAATGGAGGTTATGGCTTGTAATTTGGTTAATTTATAACTTATTTTTTCCTTATTTGTATAATCTTAAATTATAATGACTTGCAGTATAATTTATGTATTAAATCTATATACAACCCCAATTCAGAAAAAGTTGGGACAGTATGGAAAATGCTAAAAAAACAAACAAAAAGGAGTGATTTGTAAATTCTATTCACCCTGTGCTATATTGAAAGCACTACAACAACACATTATTGGATGTATGCCTTGTGGTTTTTTTTGAATAACCACTCATTTCAAATCAGGTGATTGCAACATACTCCAAAAATTTGAAACTTTTAACATCACAATTTCATCTTATAACAATTAAGCATTTAGACACTGAAATCACAAGTTTAAGTTTAGCAAGCCACATTTTCTCCTATTCATCCTTTATGCAGGTCTCCAGCTGCACAATTGTATGGGGTCTTCATTGCTGTATTTTGGGCTTCATAATGCACCACACATTCTCAATTGGAGACAGTCAGGACTGCAGGCAGTCTTGGCTTCATCCTCGACCTTGGAACAGAGAGCAATCTTTTGTCCGCAGATCTAAGAGAGCTAGAGGGATTGTGCAAACATAAAACTTCCGATAGGTATGGGGTAAACGAATAGTACAATTTTAAAATCAACTCTGTAACGAACCGGCAGTCAGTGAAGTGAAGCCAAGACGGGAGTAATGTTTTCATATTTATGTATACCCTTCAAAAGACGTGTGGCAGCATTTTAGACCATTTCTAATAAAAATAAGGATGATTGGCTTATTCCAATAGGAAGAGGAAGTTACAATAATCCAACCATGATGAGATAAAAGCATGAATAACTTTTTCAAAATATCTAAAGGAGAAAAAAGGCTTTAACTAGGAATCACAGGTGGTAGTAGCATGATTTTAACACAGCATTAATATGTTTGTCGAATTCAAGGCTGCTATCCAATAGAAAGCCTAGATTCTTCATGCAGGATGTAGTGAAGGAGGCAAGGTCACCTAACTCCAAATAATGGCTAGGATTGCTGTCATAAGGTCAGAAAATAATCAGTTCTGTTTTGCCTGTTCAAATTCTAAAAATTTAACGAGAGCCACAAGCTTATGTCCTTGAGACAGGCCAGTGGAAGATCAATTTGCATATTATCGTTTTAATAAGAATTTTCCATTCTGTCCCAACATTTTCAGAATTGGGGTTGTAAAAGCCTAATAATTACATTTAATTATAATCTTTAATTGTCTCATTAAAGTCCCTTATCTTTTCTCATAGGTACATTCTGGCCAGCTTCTACACCAAATATGATACCACCCACTTCCTAGTCAACACAGGCTCATTACTAAGTGTACTTCTTCCCAAGTTGCCACAATTTCATGGAGTCCGTCTGTTTGGCATAAACAAATACTGATATTACACTTCAACCCCACAAATGGAGAGGAATATAACATCATTGACAGATGTTCCATCACACTCCACAAGATGCTTCCTTGATCCGTAGCCTTAAGGCCTTAAGGAAACAAAACTGAACTGAACTGGTCTCAAGTAAACTATTTAAAAACAAGGCCTTTCATGCTCAGGATTATTCAATCTGTGGCATCTTCTGTCTGTAATTTCTTTACATCGTCATCATTTCTAAATTCATCACATTCTCTCAGGGATGCATTCTGCGTAACAGACAAATGCCATTCCATCGTCTGCTGAAATTCATTTTATTATGATCATATATACATAAGCCATTTTTCCTATAGTGCCTCATTACAACTTTGGTAATAATAGGAGATATGCAAGATGTTACATGTCTCATCAGACTTATCCCCAAACTACTTACATGAAGGCTTGTATCGAATGCTGTTTTGATTATGAATTGTTTTGTGTCGCAATTTAATTTGCTCGAAAGGTGCAGGATAAGCATCTGCAATAATGTGTGAATGTGATGGTAAACAATCTTCTAATTTCTGTTGAAGTGATCTTTCAAAGTTCACTGTTCAGATGTTTGCTTAGATTAGACTCCTTAGAACTTTATTTATTTTGTTGGTTTTAACATCATGACAAAAATTCCAACTTGAAGTAATTGCCATAATCCTTCTCTAAACTGTGTCAGAACATTCCACATATGTACATGTCAATGTGGATCATGTTTGTTCACATAAAGATGTTGTTGATGCCGTGTATGTTAACATAAAAGCAATTTAATCATAAGTCTAAATTTTCAATTTTTTAGTATGTTTGAAATCTGTTTGATTCAACTTTCAATTTCAAGTTTCATTGCAGAAGATATGATAAATTGTCTAAGTCTCCACAGAAAATGTTTTGCCCATGTGATTTGATATGCAGATGAGTCTGCAAACATACATATAAACTCAGCAAAAAAAGAAACATCCCTTTTTCAGGACACTGTATTTTAAAGATAATTTTGTAAAAATCCAAATAACTTTACAGATCTTTATTGTAAAGGGTTTAAACAATGTTTTCCATGCTTGTTCAATGAACCAGAAACAATTAATGAACCTGCAATTGTAGAATGGTCGTTAAGACACTAACAGCTTACAGATGGTAGGCAATTAAGGTTACAGTTATAAAAACGTAGGACGCTAAAGAAACCTTTCTATGGACTCTGAAAAACACCAAAAGAAAGATGCTCAGGGTCCCTGATCATCTGTGTTAACGAGCCATAGGCATGCTAAATGGAGACATGAGGACTGCAGATGTGGCCAGGGCAATAAATTGCAATGTCCGTACTGTGAGACACCTAAGACAGCGCTACAGGGAGACAGGAAGGACAGCTGATCATGCTTGCAGTGGCAGACCACGTGTAAAAACACCTGCACAGGATCGGTACATCTGAATATCACACCTGTGGGACAGTTACAGGATGGCAAGAACAACAGCCCGAGTTACTTCAGGAACGCACAATCCCTCCATCAGTGCTCAGACTGTCCGTAATAGGCTGAGAGAGGCTGGACTGAGAGATTGTAGGCCTGTTGTAAGGCAGGTCCTTACCAGACATCACCGGCAACAACGTTGCCTATGAGCACAAACCCACCTTCACTGGACCACACACAACTGGTAAAAAGTGCTCTTCACTGACGAGTCGCGGTTTGATCTCACCAGGGGTGATGGTCAGACTCGTTTATCGTTGAATGAATGAGCGTTACACTGAGGCCTGTACTCTGGAGTGGGATCGATTTAGAGGTGGAGGGTCCGTCATGGTCTGGTGAGGTGTGTCACTGCATCATCGGACTGAGCTCGTTGACTGGAGCAGTCCATGAGGAGGAGATGCACTGAAGTACTTAATGCTGACAGTTACCCCCTGTTCAGGGACACATTATTCCATTTTTGTTAGTCACATGTCTGTGAAACTTGTCCAGTTTATGTCTTAGTTGTTGAATCTTTTTGTGTTCATACAAATATATACACGTTAAGTTTGCTGAAAATAAAAGCAGTTGAAAGTGAGAGGACGTTTCTTTTTTTGCTGAGTTTAGATCTATTCTAAAGGAAATTACATTTACAATTTCATGTGTGGTATATAGCCCCCACTGCTTAGTCACCAATGTATTGAAAGTATAATGCTCAGATAACAAATTGAGAGCTTTCTCTGAGTAGAAGTATTGTAAAGTAGTTGCATCATATTACTGTAAATCTTGTGAAGGAGTAGCAGAAGATTAATCTAACCACATGGTGATTGATAGATAACACGGGAATCCTCGCTTTTTACCTATTGAATAACAAGAGAGGAAACAACACAAGCAAACATGGAAGATAAGTGAAAGAGCCAGGAGGAAGCGTAACAAACCTGTACCATACACACAAATCCAAAGGGTAATATGGATGTGCATATGGATAAGTTGTGAAGGTGTCGGGGAAATCCACAAGTTTTACATTCTCCACCTACACACACAGGGGCAAGCCCAGTGACAACGATAAGTTGATAGGTGCACGGGAATACCCACATACTGGCCCAGGTGTCTCCCAAATGTTAACAAGCTTCTGCCTTTCAGGGAAGAGGTGAAGAGTGTCCTCCCACTGATGCCACCAATTTGCCTACCGAATGTAACACGTTCTGTCTGTTTGCCACGGAAGCACATGCAAATGGTCTTCGGGCTCAGCACACTAGAATACTGTAGAATCCTGTGCAAGCGTAAAAGGGGACCACCGCTGATGTCACTGCTGGAATGCAAACAAAATTTGCATAACCTGCAGAGCAGAGGAAGAATAAAAAGGAAGGGAGTAATATCTCTAGCCCGCAGCTGTGGATGCCTTTCAAAATCAGTCAGATCAAGAACCAAAAAGTGAGATGAGATTCCTTTTTGAGATGCTGTGACAGCTCAAGAAAATAGGCAATGTTTCCCCAATAATTTTTTCTTTTTGTTCCTGTTCAGGCCAGTCATCAGAAAGGCCGACACTGAGCAATGAAGGTCAGTCCAACCACAGCATTTGTATAAAGAGCAAGAGGTGATCAGCTGTAAAACAGTGCTTAAAGAGGAACTAAATCTTATTTAGCTAACTGCTGGGGAAGGACTTTGTATCTGACAGGTTCATTTACCCGGAAAAAGTATTGAGTCAGTTTTCGGTTTTACCCAGACACAGGTCTCTAATAGCAATTTGATAAATCAAACAAAAAGGTGAAAATTATTAAATTGACATTTTCTGTAGAGAGACGATTTGCTTCTTTTTAGAGAGCAAATTGTTCAATTCATATATAAATTGTCCAAACCAGATATGGTTCTTTGGTGAAAAAGGGCACTCATTTTCCTCGGACAGTCATGAAAATTAAGCCATTCAGAGGTGGACTTACTCCTATGATTTGAATCACTGTCTTGCTACATAATCCAGTTGCACTTGAGCTTCAACTCATGGACTGATGACCAGGCGTTCTCCTTTAGGATTTTCTGGTAGAGAGCAGAATTCATGTTTCCCTCAATTACTGCAAGTCACCCTGGCTCTGAAGCAGCAAAGCATCCCCACACCAATCACACTACCACCACCATGCTTGACCGTAGGTATGATGTTCTTTTTGTGGAATTCTGTGTTTGATTTATGCCAGATGTAACGGGACCCGTCTTCCAAACATTTCCACTTTCAAATCATCAGTCCACAGAACATTCTCTGTCACGGCAGGCTCATAAGCTGCAACAATAAGGGAGACTACATATTTGATATCTTGCTCAAAGTAAAATTTGTTAAAAAGAAAAAAATAATAACAGAATAACTGGTAACAAAAGATAATTACACAATTCTGCATCAGGAAGAGAGACACTTGCAGACTGGCAGAGAGCCAGTCAATGGAATCCTCAGCACAGGTGAGTCCTGTCAGGACCAATCATTGGGTAAATCAACTTCTCAACTCAGCCACTACCAATCAGCAAAACAAAATACAAACACAAAAGAAAAACCAATGCAGCCCAAAAGGGGCCGTAACACCCTCCCTCATAAAAAGAAGGGATTCAAAGGAGACAAAATAAATATAGCTGCAATCAGCAATGCGATTCCTCCTCAAAATGGCAAATCATTTAAAACTGATCAGTAGAGGGTTGGGGTTAAACCCTCCCAATGGAGGAATCCAAAAAACTTTTGTCTGACTCTTAAATGAAAAAATTTTCAGTGTACAGGAAAATCCATAATGCCGGTCTTTATGGATCCTTGATGCTTTTTTTTTTCCCAGTGAGAAATGAGGTATGTACATTAAGTTTCAGAAGAATTGAATAAATGGGGTGGAAATGACATCACTTTGAAAATAGGACATTTGGGCATGGTCCCCCCTAAGGACAAATGTTGGTCATTATTGGTTTAGGGGTTACCGTTCGCCTGTAGTATCAATAAAGAAAATTAGAACATTTTTGACCCAAAAATTGAACATTTGGGCATGGCCTGTAGCGCCCCCTAAAGGCAAATGTGGGCCATTCTTTGCATAGTACTTCAAAGTGATGTCATCTTGAAGAATGTTAGGTTTGAAAAACCATCTGCCAAAATGATATTTGATTTATTGACACATATATATTGAGGGAATGTGGACATTTACATAAATACACCCCTTTCAGCCATTTTGTGTTTTATTTATTTAGCTAAGTACCATATTGAAAGACATCAGTTATACACATGGGTACCAAATTTCAAGTCAATTGGAGCTACAGTTTAGGAGAAGAAGATTTTGTAGGTTTTTCCAGATTTTCACTGTACAGGAAAATCTATCATGGTGGAAACTATGGGTCCTTGAGGCTTTTTGTTCCCCATGAGAAATGAGGCATGTACACCAAATTTCAGAAGAATTGGACAAATGGGGTGGAAATGACATCACTTTAAAAATGGGACATTTGGGCGTGGTTATGCCCCCTAAGGGTGAATGTGGGCCATTCTTGTTTTGTGGGTTCCTGTTGGCCTGTAGTATCAATGTACCAAATTACCTTTTTTTTTTTTACCAGAAAGAATGTTCGGCATGGCCTGTAGCCATTCTTTGCACAGTACTTCAGAGTGATGTCATCTTGAAGTATGTTAGGTTTTTTTGTATTTTTTGTATTGTTTCATTTTTGCTAAGTAACTTTTTCAAAGGCACCAATTCTACACACGTGTACCAAATTTCAAGTCAATTGGAGCTACGGTTCAGGAGAAGAGTTTTGTAGGTTTCCCAAATAATAATAATAAAACCGTCAATAACAATAGATTTCCTCCTACCGGAGGAAATAATAATAATAATAAATATAGCTTCAATCAGCAATGCGATTCCTCCTCAAAATGCCAAATCATTTAAAATTGATCAGTAGAGGGTTAGAGTTAAACCCTCCCAATGGAGGAACCCAAAAAACATGTCTTTCTGTCTGAATCCTAAACTATACATTTTCAGTGTACAGGAAAATCCATCATGCCGGACCTTATGGATCCTTGAGGCTTTTTTTTCTCAATGAGAATTGAGGTATGTACGTTAAGTTTCAGAAGAATTGAATAAATGGTGTGGAAATGCCATCACTTTGAAAATAGGACATTTGGGCATGGCTTGTAGCACCCCCTAAGAGCAAATGTGGGCCATTCTTGGTGTGGGGTTTCCTGTTGGCCTGTAGTATCAATGTACACAATTAGAACATTTCTTACCTGAAAATGGCTCTTTTCGTTATGGCCTGTAGCGTCCCCTAAGGGCAAATTTTGGCCATTATTGGTTTAGGGGTTACCGTTGGCCTGTAGTATCAATGTACAAAATTAGAAAATTTTTGACCCAAAAATGGGACATTTGGGCATGGCCTGTAGCGCCCCCTAAAGGCAAATGTGGACCATTCTTTGCGCAGTACTTCAGAGTGATGTCATCTTGAAGAATGTTAGGTTTGAAAAACCATCAGTCAAAATTACATTTGATTTATTGACACATACTGTAGCGTTTTCCACTGAGGAAAGGACGGAAACAACGACCGATTTCAGGTAAGGTTTCTTTTTAATTATAAATCAAAGAGGTTACACACAATCTTAACACAGCAGCTTCTTGGCCTTCGTGTCGGGTTCTCTCTCTTCAATGTTCTGTGGCTGCTGTTTTTATCCGCTGTCCTCACATTACTGCAATTAAACACAGGTGTTAGGCTTAATTTAGCTCAGGTGTAAGCGCTCTTACCGCTTTTCTCTCCCGGACGGGCGCTTGACCACGCCCCCGCTGCCACACATACATATGATAAAATGTGGCCATTTACATATATATGCCCCTTTCAGCCATTTTGTATCGTATTTATTTTTGCTAAGTAATATTCTACACATGTGTACCAAATTTCAAGTCAATTGGAGCTATGGTTCAGGAGAAGAAGAGATTTGTAGGTTTTCCCAAATTTTCACTGTACAGGAAAATCCATCATGGTGGAAGTTATGGGTCCTTAAGGCTTTTTTGTGCCCCATGAGAAATGAGCTTTAAAAAAAAACAATTGGGGCGTTGCCTGTAGCGCCACCTATGGGCGAATGTGGGCCATTCTTGGTGTGGGGGTACCCGTTGGCGTGGAGTATCAATGTGCAAATTCAGAAAAATTTTGACCATTGACTTTTTGAGATATTGGGGCTCAAGGAGAATAATAATACAAATAAAACCATCAATAACAATAGATTTCCTCCTACCGGACGAATCTAATAATAAAACCGTCAATAACAATAGATTTCTTCCTACCGGAGGAATCTAACAATCATGTAGGGGCCTGGGTAGCTCAGCGAGTATTGACGTTGACTATCACTGCTGCAGTCGCGAGTTCGAATCCAGGACATGCTGAGTGACTCCAGCCAGGTCTCCTAAGCAGTCAAATTGGCCCGGTTGCTAGAGAGGGTAGAGTCACATGGGATAACCTCCTTGTGGTTGCTATAATGTGAGGTTCTCTCTTGCGTGTGGGGCGCGTGGTGAGTTATGCGTGTATGCCGTGGAGAATAGCATAAAGGCTCCAAACACGCTACGTCTGCGGTAATGCGCTCAACATGCCATGTGATAAGATGCGCGGATTGACGGTCTTAGACACGGAGGCAGCTGAGATTCATCCTCCGCCACCCGGATTGAGGCGAGTCACTACGCCACCGCGAGGACTTAGTACGCATTGGAAATTGGGCATTCCAAATTGGGGAGAAAGGGGGAAGGGAAAATAAAGAATAAAGAAAAAAAAGAAATGCCTTTGGATAGCCTCAACACATACACCATGCCATCTCTGGTCTTCAGCAACTTAAGCAAATTAAGAAGACAAGACAAGCATGGTAGACAGTAGGGCAACCAAAAAAGGGCGATTACAAAGACTTAGGGTGAGGAGGCTCTAGATAAGGCGTCCAGATGAACGCAGCTTTAGCCTTGAGCAAATCAGTAAGAGGGGCCACTACGGTGGACAATTTCTTACAAAAACTACGATAGTAGCATAACAGTCCTACAAAATGCATCAACTCTTTCTTAGTGGTAGGAGACTGGTCAAACACACCCCTGTCCAACTACCTTTCCAAGGTACGTCACTGTTGCCACTTACTGTGGCAGCAGGGGCGTGGTCAAGCGCCCGTCTGGGGGAGAAAGCGGTAAGGGCGCTTGCACCTGAGCTAAATTAAGCCTAACACCTGTGTTTAATTGCAGTGAGCACGGGAAGAGCGGCATTAAAGCAGCCACAGAGCCTCCAGTCGCGAGAGAGAGTTTTGATAAAGCCATCTAAAAGAACTTATAATTGTTGTGTTGTATTTGTAAACTGGTGAGAGAACGATAAATAAAGCCTTACCTGTGAATTTGAAACCCTGTTCCCTGTGTCCTCCTTCCCTCCTTGGAGACGAGTCGTACACTTACACTTGGTCAGGTTGACAGGATACGCGCCTCCTTTAGGCAACAGAACAGGGCTGCGAAGCGACACAAGTGCTGCTCCCAGAAATCACTAACAATTAAAACATCGCCCAAATAAATGGCCATAGTGTAATAAAAGCAGAAATATCTCGAGCATATTGTGTCAAAGGGACTTGCCAATAGCCCTTCAGTAGAAAAAATGTACTCATTTAGCAGCCTTGGGAGGGACATGTCCTCCACCACCCGGAATGAGGTGAGTAACCGCGCCACCACGAGGACCTACCAAGTAGTGGGAATTGGCCATTCCAAATTGGGAGAAATAAATCCTTCAGATCAGAAATCTGCTTCACTACAGTAAAAGGGCCAGCATACTGGGCTTGAAAAGGAGAACTGTCTATTGGAAAAAGTGCCAAAACCTGATCGCCAGGGAAAAACTGATGGTGTTCAGCTCGCAGATCAAAAAGAGACTTAATTTTCTATTTCTTTTGCTAACTTACCTGCTTCATAAAGTCTGAGCCTAAAATCATTCACATAATTTATCAAATTCTGAGGAGGTTCAGTGGTGTCCCAAGCACTAGATAATTCGGACTGAAACATATATTCGCCTGACCAGCCTCTTGGAGTGGTGGTGGCGTAGTGGGCTAAAGCACATAACTGTTCATCAGAAGGTTGCTGGTTCGATCCCCACAGCCACCACCATTGTGTCCTGGAGCAAGGCACTTAACTCCAGGTTGCTCCAGGGGGATTGTCCCTGTAATAAGTGCACTGTAAGTCGCTTTGGGTAAAAGTGTTTGCCAAATGCATAAATGTAAATGTCTTGGGCTGCCAACATCAGCCATGGCAATCCGTCTTCCCAATCCCCATCCATCTCTGCACAGTAAGCATGCAATAAAGACTTAAGTGTCTGATAAAAACTTTACAAAGCACCTTGGCTTGATAGATGCTCGCTTTATTGTGCTTAACCAGCAACTGCTGTAACACCTGTGAAAACAAGTGAGAAGAGAATTTAGATCCCTGATCACTCTGTATGATCTTGGGAATGCCAAAAAATGACAAACTGGGTTAAAGCCTTTACTATGGACTTTACCGTAATAGTATGTAGAGGATACGGTGTAGGGTACCATGTCAAAGCACACATAATGGTGAGCAAATAAATACTGCCAGACTTTGATCTAGGCAGTAGACCTACAGAGTCAATAATCAAGTGTTCAAATGGCTGACAAATCACAGGAATAGGAAAAATAGAAGTTTTTGATTTGGCTTCCCAGTTATTTAATACCAGCCATTTAATAAGTATGACTAGTTCTAATGTATTTTGGCCAAAATAAATTATGTAGAATGCGGTCACGTCTTTTTAACACCAAAAACTCCCTAGAAAAACATTACATTGACAGAATGTTAAAATGAGTCGAGTCTATTTTTGAATGTTCGTGATTTCAAATTTAAGCTGTTAAAATTTACACAAAAGCCCTTTAATCTGCTTAAAGATGCTCTCTTCTTTCTTTCTTTAAAACCTGTAAATATTTCTAACTTGAAGCATTTAAAACTATTTTAAACTTTCAGACAAGGTTTTGTCAGACCAACATTATAAATAATAATAAAGCTTAACCAAATAAATAAATAAATAAATAAATATATTTATTTATTTATCAATCAATCAGTAATTACCAGATTAACAAAAATAAGTGGTATACATTAAGGAGCTATTAATTGAAAAGAAGCCCGAAATAAACATGGGACTCTTATTTTCAAATGTCTGCACTCCCAGATGTGAGGACACTGATGGCTGATTCAATGAGAAAGTGAATCTGATTCAAACTGCTAACCTGAGTTCGAGTTCAAACCCTCAGTTCTTTTTGGGTGATTCATGAAAAAGACCCGGTTCAAAAGAGTCATTTGTTCACGACTCCCTTGAACTGGGTTTGTTGTTGCTCGCGGTTCAGCGAGCTCGGCAGAGACAGAACGGATGAAAAGCGGCGTGGGACTCGCTGGCGCTCTTAAGATGTATTCAAGAAATCACAAGATGATATCTGACGAAACCGCATATAAACACACACAACCCGACTGTCGCCAATGGCTACTAGGTTTTAAATTGTTGTCACAATCAATTATTTTTAGTCGCAGTCTAGAGCCCTTAAAGGAAGCAAATACTTTTCCATACAGGCCTAATTGGAATTGGATAACCTTTTTGCTTCAATAAATAACATTATAATTTAAAAACTGTATTTTGTGTTTACTCAGATTGCCTTTGTTTTATGTTAGATTTAGTTTTATTTTTTTTTAAACTATTTAGTATGATATAACCCAAAACAGAAGAAATCAGGATAGGGACAAATACTTAAAAACAATTTTTTTTTTAGCACAAATAAGACTATAATAATAATTATGTAACAAGTAAATGTTTATACAGGGGGTTTCTGTAATTAAAAAAATTAGATACATACAGGTTATTCACCCATTTAATCATTGCTATAGGATATTCAAACTTACAGCAAATAATTTAGAATTTCACTTTGATGCGTCCAGTGTAGACAGAAGGTCTCAAGCCATTGCTTTAATTTCTCAAAAAAAAAATCGAAGGATGCAAATATTTTGGGCCGTGATTGCAAATCACAGTGCTCACTCTCCTCTCTCTGTCTTAAAGTTACCAAGATGCACAATAAAGAATTCCATGCACCTGCTGCTTGCAGCAATGCAAGACCTAAATAGTTTTATGCTGCCTCCAAGTAGCAACAATTAGTTCTCTGTCAAGTGAGATGACAGCAATTGGGGTATGATCATTTGCTACTAACCACATAATATTTATAAAACTATATTATCTAATGTCTAATATTATCAGAAGAAATACAACCACAAATAAATGCCACTTGATCTATATGTATAAGATATAAGATATATCATTACCCTGCTTAATCATTTAGCCAGAATTATAAATATATAGCTATTATATTATTATAATAAAGCTATTTCAAAGGCTCTTGGACTCCAAAGAACCACAGTGAGAGCCATAATCTCCAAATGGAGAAACCTTGGCACAGTAGTGAACCTTCCCAGAAGTGGTCAACCTTCCAAAATTCCTCCAAGAACACAGCAACGACTCATCCAGGAAGTGAAAGTCACTTTCACGCCAGAATTTGAAAGTGAAAGTGTAGGTCTACAGAAAGAAAATTCTTAAATATTCATCTGTTTATCACTCACCTCTATCATATTGCATCAGAAGATAGATTTAACCACTGGAGCCAAATGATTACTTTTATGCTGCCTTCACGTCCTTTTTGGACCATCTGTTCATCACTCGCTTGCATTTTTAGGACCAACAGAGTGGAGATATTCTTCTAAAAATCTTAATTTCTGTTCAGGAGACAAAGTCGTACACATTTGGGAAGGCATGAGGGTGAGTGAAGGATTAATTTTATTTTTGGGTGAGCTAACCCTTTAATATTAGTTCATACAATATGATTCATTTTATAAATGTTTCATAAATTCTTTATACTTTTAAATTTAGAGTTGCATGCGGTTTCCATATCTACCATTTAATAATAAAAGTCAATCCGTTTTGTTTTCTTAGTTTCAAACTTTTACCCAGTTATTAAGTATCTTAAGTTGCATACTGTTCACATAAACCTTATATTATGAAAAACAATAATGATTGTACATTGATTTATAAATGTATATAAAGTTATTTTGTATGGGCATAATTATATCATAATGGTCATGAAGCAAATAATACAAATGTAAAAAATATATATATATATATATTTATGCAAAAAATTATTTTAGACATATTTTATAGTAAAATAATATATAGTAAAAAAATAAATAAAGCGTCATCAACCGATACAGCTTCTTCCTTCCTAAATTTTATTTTCACAAAATTAGCATCACATGTGCAGTTTGTACTTCAATTATATCATTTTCTTAAGATGAGAATCAAGAGCTAAATATTTACAACAAATCAGGTGGAAACACAGAAAAAAAACTTGACAACACAGAAACAGACAGGAACGTTTCTGATCCCTGAGAGGGAGGAAAGTCTAGTTTTTCTGAACAAATAGAAAAAGTACAACATGAGTTCAACATGAACAGCTTTCATACAGTTGTAATGCAGCTGGGATCTCTTGCATATTTTGCATGACAGGTTATTATCAATTGAACTAAATGACCCCTTCAGTGGCTTGTAAATGCACATATTTGTCAAGTGCATTGAACTTGGAGCTTTAAGCTCTGATAGTGATCAAAGTTCCTCTTTTAGGACAATCTACATTGTTGAACATTGCTTTGAGGACCAGGCAGGAAGGTCCTGCCGCCATCATTTTGAAAAAACCAAGCTTTACCAGTAGAAGGTTTTAGTGAGGAAACTGGCTGCTGTGTTCAGCCAGCTTCCACTGGTGTCCTGTTTTGCACCAGTACGGGACACGGCACGGTCCAGCTCTGTCTCAGGACTCTCTTCCTCTGGCAGGTAATCTGGTAGTTGGGAATTCTCTTCTACCTTTGTACTAGAGGTGCAAAGTGGGATGAGAACCTGTAATGATGGTACAGATAAAACATTTTAATAATGGATGACAACTTGTTTTATTGACCTAAATGGTTTTTTTTTTTAAATAGTCTGATGAACAACTGTGATAATCTCTGATTCTACGTTTATATTCTCACAGTCATATTCACATGCTTAAAACCAAGAGAAACAGCCAAACCCACCTCCTCTCCACTTTCATTTTTCACTACCTGTTGGACTGAAAGCACTTTTGTGGCAGCAATGGCAGTGGCCAGACTCTGTATAAGAGATAGAATTGTTTAGTAATTTTTACTCCATGCGTTAAGAAATACGTTTCTGTCCTTTTATTAAATTGGACTCACTCCTTACAGAAAGAAAAATAATAGGAGGCTGTATGTACCTCAGTGGGCAGGTCTGCACGGATGCGAACAGTGCATCTCTTCATAGCCATCTGAAATGTGAAGCTGATCACACCTTTCACCTTCAAAAGTGCCTCTTCACACACACCTCTCTGATCCTGTCAACATAACAACAAATGTGATTTATCTGCTTATGAGAAAAATGTGCACTTACAGTAAAAAGGTTGATAGAGCCTGGTAGGAACAAAATGTGAAAGTTACAAATGGTACATACTGCCCCATTTAAGCCTTGTATATGCAGAGTAACTGATTTAGCTTTCTTGTTGGTGCTGTTGATGAAGAACTGAGGTTTGTTCTTCCTCTGTTGCTCAGGAGTCTGACAAGCCTGTCTCTGAGTTCGTGCACTCAACACATCATACACCTCTTTTGCAAGGTCTGTAATATCTGTTGTCATACCAGTCCTTCAAGGGATTTAAAAAAATGAAAGTGCAAAGGTTAGATCTAGGATCACCTTAATTTGGTCCAATTAAACGACTTTCAAAAACTCATCTTCATAAATATAAACAAAACTTTCAATGAGAAGTCGGTCAATTTAGCAACATCACAATATAGAAACGCACCTCTCCAAGAGCGTCTCCAGGCTCACAATCATTCCAAGCTCATTTTTCATAGTGTTGATATTTCGGGGCAATTCAGCCAGGTAGCGCAGAGTCTGAAAAAACACTACATTTGAAGGAATAGTTCACCCATAAGGCCCCGGCACACTAATGATGAAGTGCTTCCTAGATCTTTGCTCAGAGCCAAAAAGGAGTTTGAAACAGGCGAGCAACATCATACTGTTTGCAAACATTACCAGCCTACTGCGTTCAGAGGTACATTTAAATATGAGGACCCTCAAGACTACATGTAATATATCAACTAACATGACAGTAGAATTCAGGAAAGATCAGTAGGAGGAACGGTTTTAATTACTTGATGATTTAAGTAGCCACTGGTAAACAGACATGGAAAGGAAGTCCCGCCTTACAATTAAAAGAGCCAATCACCTTTTAGATACAGACATCACCGGTCAATCAACTTTGGAATGCACATGCGCATAAACTATACAAGCCGTGAAAACTGCATTTTTTAAGCATAATGAGGTAAAAAAAAATTATGATTCCAGTATTGTCAGATTTTATTGTTGCTTTTAAATATCTTCTTTGATTGTAATTTGACAAACTGTTGAGATTTTGGTCTCTCCATTCAAGTAGACAGGAGCTTCACTGGCATGACTGGAAATAGCCTTTCGAGAGCGTTCCAAAGATGGCCACCAGTGGACTGACTTGGTAGAATGACTTTGTATATATGCAGTAGATAATGCGTAATTTGTCATGTTTGCATACTACATTCATGGCACTAAATGTGCTAACGTACGCACAAATTATGGTCTGTTATTGTCATTTATGATGACACTGGTACTACTGCAAAAATGGCTGTATAAAAGAGTGTAAATGTGTAGAATACAGACAAAAGCCTGATGATAGGCATATCTTATGAGTATTTAAGTAGATTTGATCCTTTTGTAGACAAATAGACATAACATATACGTTCTTGGAAAATGTCTATTCGTTTTGTGTGGATTTTGTTCTAAATGATGCCACACAAGTTCATTCTTTGATTTCATATGAAGTGTGCAGGGATCTTTATAACTCATCAAAACTTTCCGCACACATAATAATTTTTTTTGATGGAGATACAATATGATATGTTTATATCCATACAATGCAAGTCAGTGTGGTCCAACCATTTCAAGCTCTAAATCTTAGGGCATAAAGGTTTTCTATACACAGGCACTCCATACATGCACATGTGTTCTGCATGAGAAAGTGTAATCAAGCTTCAAATTATGATTGTGCCAAGGAGACGGCAGATGTCAAGATTAATAGCAAAAAAGGAGTTACATTTTGGATTGTTTCTCATCCAAAATCATATTGCTTCAGAAGACATGATTAAACCACTCATCATATGGTTTACCTTTATGGAGATTCAACGTATGGGATCCCACTGAATTGCATTACATGGAAAAAAACATCTTGTATCTCAATCAAAATATCTTTGATCAGCAGAAGAAAGTAATGCGAGTTTGAGACTACATAAATGAAAGTAAATGAGGAGAGAATTATAATTTTTGGGTGAACTATTCCTTTAAGGCTATAAGGGAGTATACTTCTTGAAATGTAGGTTGAACATTTTAGATACACACTGGTGGCCAAAAGTTTGGAATAATGTACAGATTTTGCACTTATGGAAAGAAATTGGTACCTTTCACCATCACAGTGGCATTCAACTGATCACAATGTATAGTCAGGACATTAATGTGAAAAATTACAATTAGAAAAAAATATTCAGAACTTATTACAATACTTCAAAGAATTATCATCAAAAAATCCTCCACTTGCAGCAATAACAGTTTTGCAGATCTTTGGCATTCTAGCGGTCAGTTTGTCCAGACGCTCATGTGACATTTCACCCCACACTTCCTGTAGCAATTGCCATAGATGTGGCTGTCTTGTCGGGCACTTCTGATGCACCTTACAGTCTAGCTGATTCCACAAAAACTCAATGGGGTTAAGATCCATAACACTCTTTTCCAATTATCTGTTGTCCAATGTCTGTAATTCTTTGCCCACTGTAACCTTTGCTTTTTTGTTTTTCTGTTTCAAACGTAGCTTTTTGTGTGTGCAATTCTTCTCACAAGACCTGCACCCAGAGTCTTCTCTTTACTGTTGTACATAAAATTGGTGTTGATTGGGTAGAATTCAATGAAGCTGTCAGCGGAGGACATGCGAGGCATCTATTTAGCAAAAAGAGACTCTGGTGTACTTATCCTCTTGTTTAGTTGTACATCTGGCCTTCCAAATCTCTTTCTGTCCTTCTTAAAGCCAGTCGTCCTTTGTCTTTGAAGACTGTAGTGTACACTTTTGTATGAAATCTTCAGTTTTTTGGCAATTTCAAGCATTGTATAACCTTCATTCCTCAAAACAATGATTGACTGATGAGTTTCTAGAGAAAGCTTGAATGTCAGTATATTGCATACTGTGGCAACTCGAAAACAAACATGAAGACAATGTTAAACTTCTTTTAACGAACCAAATGTTTTGTGTTTGATATAGTGGCAAGTGATTTTCTAGCCCCAAACTAGCAATTTAGCATGATTACTCAAGGATAATGTGTTGAGTAATGGCTGCTGGAAATGGGGTCTGTCTAGATTTGATTTAAAAAAAAAATGTTTGTGGGCCTGTGTATCTCAGCGAGTAAAGATGCTGACTACCACCCCTGGAGTCACAAGTTTGAATCCAGGGCGTGCGGAGTGACTCCAACCAGGTCTCCTAAGCAACCAAATTGGCCCAGCTGCTAGGGAGGCTAGTCACATGAGCTAATCGTGGTCACATGGTCGCTATAATGTGGTTCTCACTCTTGGTGGGGTGTGTGGGGAGTTGTGCGTGGACGCTGCAGAGAACAGTTTGAAGCCTCCAAGCGTGCGGTCATGCGATAGGATGCGCGGATCGACGGTCTCAGATGCGAAGGCAACTGAGATTCGTCCTCTGACACCTTGATTGAGGAGAGTCACTACGCCACCACAAGAACTTAGGGTATTCCAAAAAGTTTTTTTTTTTTAGGGTTTTTTTTTTTTTATATCAGTAATGTCCTGACTATACTTTGTGATCAGATGAATGCCACTTTGGTGAATTATAGTACCAATTTCCTTCTGAAGCAGCAAAATTTGCACATTATTCCAAACTTATGGCCGCCAGTGTATAACTATTTTTTTAAGAGATGTGTGCATTGACGAGGCAGTTGTAGAATCTGGAGTGTACCTGGAGAGTGGCAAAAAGCACTTTTGGGTCTTTGTGGTCTAGAAACAACACTAGTCCTGGAAGGCAGCCCTGGTCTTGAACAATCGCCTCCCGGTTCTGTGGTTCTGATGCCAAGTCCCGCAGCTGTGTGACTACTGATAATGCGTCCATCATTTTTGTGGAGATCTAAAAACCAAGAATAAAAGTACTAAAAACAAATCCGATTACATAAGTCCATATTCAAAAACACGTCCTCCTATTATCGGGTAGCACCTTTTAATGTAGGTCTATAAATAACACACACACATGCTTATAATCATGACTACAAAAAAAAAAAAAACACTTTAAAAAAGACATGAAGCTACATTAATAATACGTACTCTCAACACTACAGGTTCAATTACAATTAAAGGAAAAACAATGAAATGCAGTCTAAAAGCTGTTGACAATAAAACCACCTCGACACAATTAGTTCCTTTTACTGGAGTCTGTTAGCTTGCTAGCTACTTGGTTTGACCTGGCTCTCCAGTATTTGTGCGATTTAAATCCCTATAATAGTCTGATAACCCCCTTTTATTCATTTAAGCCTTCTTTTACATTCCAAAGAATACGTTTGAAGCTCATTTTGTAAAATATGTTGATTAAAATACAAAATGAAACTAGTTACCCTGTACAACGCGTACACAAAATACAAAATTTCCCACTGCTTCTGTTCAAAATGAAACGATTGGTCGACGGCTGCTGAGGACGTTAGTAAATACTTCAAACTGATTGGCTAAATGGGCCTGTGCACTCCTCTCGTCCAATCACAAACAAGCTCACGCAAACGGCTTTATTTAAGTTTACCTGCACGGAAAGCGTGACACAGGGTAAATACGCTTTTATTTTCTTAACAGTTTGTGATTATAAAGTTGTATTGATTGTATAATGTACATGTGTATGAATTGACCACATATATAGTACACAGTAACGCTTAGGATTGAAATACGTGTACTTTGTCATGTGTTCCATGTTAGGACAGAGGCTGCTGTTTGATTATTATGTGATGCTGATACATCCGTAGTCGATCACACACGTCTGAGCTTTTGCCGTTAGATTCTTGAACATATAAATATAAAAAAATAAATAAATGTAACTGTGCATGTTACAATGGAGCTTTTGATGTAATGCAGTTGATTTGATCCCTCAGGTCACGTGGAGAGGACAGTTTGGTGCAGTGTGTGTTGGTTGAATCTGTCAGCAGAATTCCAACTGCACTGTGGAATAACACACTCCTTGGAAAACTGTAAATGTCTCTGTTGGAGGACATTGTTGATCTACTGCGATGTGTCCTGGAATACTTTGGAGTGCCAGCTGACATGGTAAAGTGAATTACGATTTGGGTGATTTGATGTGCATATATCATTTGACTATTCACACACACACACACACACACACACACACACACACACACAAACAAAGTGTTTTAGGATGAAAATTCAGATGGTTTTTAAGTTTAAGTTAGAAAATACATCTTTTTGGACAATATATTTTTGCCAACACTAATGCACTATATGTTGTTGCAGCTTGTTCCAGTATGGGACAGTACCCTGTGTGGGCAGTACCGGAGCGTAGTCCGTATGATTGGCACAAACCTACCTCTCTCTCCGTACCCCCGAGTGCGGTTTCAGGTATCAGATACATTATTATTATTAAGATCCTGATGTGTGCTGGTTTTTATTTTTATTTTTACCTTTCCTGTTGATGAGCAGATTTTTTGCAATTAATAAATCGACAGTTTTGCAAATTAGATGCATTGCTTTTAGGCATGCAATGCTTTTAAGATTAAAAGATGTTCAAACTGAATGTTTGCTTGCATATATAACATGTATGCTTTTATATAGCTTGTACAGTATGTTTAAAATATTAATAAGCATTTGGGAAACACTTTTCTTTTCACAGTTCTTTGTATGTAAAATCTTTTCAAGACTGAACTCGAAAGACTGTCTAAAGTATTCCATCACTAATTAGTTCTGATTCTTTCCAGATTCCTCTGCAAACACTCAGTAGACATTGCCATATTGATGTCTCAGTGGACACACCAGGTATTCCTACATTAGCTGATGTGTTGTGGCTGGTGGAAGATGAAGGAGACAGCCAAACTAAGTTCAGGTAGTCAGACATTAGAAGCTGTCAGAATACATGTTTAAAAATAGCTCACTGAACACCATCATTGTCTGGAAGTCTACTGTTCTAAATATAGTTTAGTAGCTAAATGTCCAATTTATTATTCTCTCTTCATTTACCCACCCATATATGACTTTCTTTCTTCTGCTGAACACCAACAAAGATTTGTAGAAGAATATCTCATCTCTGTTGGTCCACAGGTGAATGGTGGCCAGAAATGTAAAGCTCCAAAAGGACAAAAAAAGGCAGCATAAAAGTAAGACATACGACTCAAGTGGTTTAATCCATGTATTATGAAGTGACATGATAGGAGTGCGTGAGAAACAGATCAATATTTAAGTCCTATTTTACTATATATTCACCACCTCTGCCCAGTAAAAGGCGATATGCGTGAAGAATGCAACCCCCAAAGTGGAGATTTATAGCAAAAAAAGTATAGGTGATATGGCACCGATTTGTCTCACCCACACCTAGATATATTTGACATGGGGTCTGTGTACTACTGTAAATTGAATGAGTGAGTGCCTAGCACATATTGATGAGGATTGGACCTTCTTGAGAACTAAATTTCATGTATCTTCTGAAAGTGGGCAACCAAGATCTTCCTCCTAGACACTCTTTAGAGAGATACGTTATATCTCCGCGGTAACATGCTCAACAAGCAACGTGATAAGATGCGCGGATTTACGTCTCAGACGTGGAGGCAATTGAACCTGCAGAGCTGAGATATTCTACTAAAAATCGTAATTTTGTTCTGCAGAAGAAAGAAAGTCATGCACATCTGGGATTTTTGGGGGAACTAACCCTTTAACTATTCCTTTAATGTAGGAAGTTTTTGGGCGTATACATCATTTTTTAAAAATTTTTTTATTCAGTGTCATCACATCTCATCATGTTCATAACAGGAATGTCATCCCTGTGAGGAAACACTGTGTACAGCAAGGTTTCGAGATTGCCTCAGTAGCGTCTGTACGCCCAAAGTCCGTGTCTGTGCATGCTCATAGAGAAGGCGGGTTGTCAGGGCAGGGCACCCAGCCAAACGCCCTGCAGAAGATATCTGCTCTGGAAGAGGAACTCCAAAGACTACGAGCACAGATTGCTATGATAGTCACAGCTCCAGCAGGTAATGTTTGCAGTCAGTCTGGCAGTGCTGTAACTGGCAGGTTGTTTGTGATGCTGCAGAGATCTCTTATAATAGGCACATACTTTATAGCGATTCCCATTTGCTACAAACCAAATTCCCACAGATCAGATTGTACTTTTAGAGGTATACATGGTTAATACTGTTCTAGTATACTGTAACTACATACTCTTACATACTGTCCAAAATTACCATTTACTGAAACAAAGCTGCAAAAACAACTTGGTTTCTGACATAAGTAGAATAGATACTATTTACGCGTGTCACAGTGCAGGTTGTGTTTCTTAAAGGTATAGCAACAAAAATGGTATGCTTATTTAAAGTTCAGAGAGGGGAGAAATGGTTATGGTGAGTGTTTTTGGCACAAAAGAGGGGGGAAAAACAATTATGACCCCTTTTAATGCTTCGTTTTCTGATTAAGTTTTTTTGCCGTATATGTGTTGCTCATCTGTTGTCTCTCTGGTTTTCCAGGTGATCCCGGCACTCCATGTTCTACTCTACGAACTCCTGTCCTCACTTCCACTCCTATCTGTTTTCCTCCCCCTCCACCACCTCCTCCTCCTGCTGTGGGCAGCTCCATGGATGTGTCACTGACAGAGGTGATTCGACAGAGACAGGCAGCAAAGAGAGAAAAGACTGCACAGTGTGAGCCCTCGGTGGGTTCAGCACCTGCTGCTCTGCCCTCCATGCTAGATGTGCTGAGAGACCTGAGTCAAGTCAAACTGCGTTCTGTGGAGAGGTATGGATATTCTGGATCCATTTACTCTACCAGTGAAAAGTTTGGACACTTTAACCAGTTTTTTACAAGTGCTTTTTCCCATATTTTAAAACGATAGTAAAATCATTTAAATTATGGAATTATGAAGTGACCAAAAATGTTAAACAAGCAAACAAAAACAAAAAACTGGGTGCTTTAAACGATATTGAAGGAGTTCCTAAATATATTGGACACTTGTCGGCTGTTTTACCTTCAGTCTTTGAACCAACTCTTTAATTTAAAAAACGTTTAATTATAGCTACATTTAGAGCTTTATTAATCCCCATGGGGCAAATAATTCAGACTGTCACGGTGCTTCACATATACAGACAACACTGAATACACATACAAACAAAAAATCTAAATACATGAAAAATATAAAGAAAAAATAATATTAATAATAAATAAATAAATACAAATAAATAAATAATAAAATAGTCAATTATGTTTGTTACATAAACTAATTGCTTCATGCACAAAGTAAATTTGTAGCAGTTTGTGCGACACCTGATTGTCCGTAAATGCCACCCAAGGGGCAACCACTCGAAGTAAAGGTTCAAAGGGTGTGTGCTATCTCCCATTATTTTATGTGAAATCCTCAACACTTGCTGTTCATAATAAATGTTAAACTACGTAAAGAAACACCCATAATTTTTGAGCACATATTTACAATACCTTGCAGATGATTTTTGTTCTTCATAGACAATGAAGAAAACCAACATAAGAAAGAAAACAACAGAATTCTTTCAACAAATGAATTCTAAAATTCTGGGATAGAATTTTCATTATTTACTTAACTTCATGCCATCCAAGATGTGACTTTCTTTCTTTTGAAGAACACCAAAGAAGATTTTTGAAGAATATCTCAGCTCTGCCTTCCCATTTTAATTATTAATGTGATGTCATTTATACTATACCAATCTGCCAATACAAATATTAAGTAACATACAGTCTGTTTCTTTAGTTATAAAAAAAATTACTATTGCAAATTAAGATCTAAAAACAATTATAAATGTACAGTTGAAGTCAGAAGTTTATATACACCTAAGCCAAATTAATTTAAACTCAGTTCATCAAATGTGGTGACGGGTGGCAAGACGCCATCAATATTTACAATTACATTGTTTAGCCTTGGTATTATAATTTTTCATTAATATAAAAAATTGCTTATTACAATATTTATAGTTATAAAACATTTTATAACAAAATAAGTAGCATTATATTTAAGTGAAATCACTTGCATGAAACAAATACAATATTATACAACATAGACACAGTAACTGAGCTGAAGCAGTTGGTGGCATTATTGCACTTTTACTGGTGCGTTTTGCACCGCTTCTTGTGTGAATGGAAAAAGCCTGTACAAATGAGAAGTGGCAAGATCGCAAGCAAAGCCTGCCGAACACCACGTCCCTTGTAAAACCGCCTTTAAGCTAAAATCTTTTTCGTTTTGAATAAAATAAAATATTGTCTTATATCTGTATACAAACCTAATTTCAAGCATTTGAGCATAAGCTTTAAATCTATATTTTATATAGTTAAGGACATCTTATCAATATATAAACCCAAAAGTGGGTCCAAACTTTTGAAAGGTAGTGAATATAAAATAAGTGAATAACTTGCAATGCAATAATGCAATACTGAACTGGGCATTTTGAAATGAGCTGCAGAAATCCATTATCGTGTGTGTATTTTTTAGGTCTCCAGGTGGAACTCCGGTAAAGAGACGGAGAAGTAAAGGCATCGCATGTTCTTCTGACCCAGCAGCTCTTATTGCTGAAGCATTGAAACTAAAGTTTGCACACAGACTGAGAGACGATTCGTTTGGTAAAGAGAACCGCTCCTCTGAACCCTCTCCATTCAGCAGCCCAGACACACCCAGAGTAGGTCCTCTCTTTTTCTTTTGACATTACTCCCTGTTGACAGTGGTAAAGGCTAAAGATTTGCTACCAGTAGGGATATGCATTTTAGACATTTTGACTGTTCGAGGACGGTGCAATGGTAAAAACCAGGGGCAGTGTAGTAAGTTCTGTTTGCACTATTTTATTTATTTATTTTTTATAGATTTACAAAAGTCAAATCGCCGTCTATGGCCATTGCATCATGTTGTTGTTTTTTTCAGTGTCTTGAGCGGTGTGTTGATGTCGGTGTGAGCGATGTTTTTAGGATTGTATTTCAAGATAAAGTTTAAAGGAGTATAATTGTTTTACACAAGAAATGAATTGTATTCAGCAGACTGAATACTACTAAATTCACTTTGAGTGCACCCCTGTTATTGGACTGAAATTAACAAGTTACCAAAATAAGTGCAATATTAAACAAACATTGTATTACATATAAAATGTTTTGGCATTTCTCTTTTCCACTATTAGATTAGATCAAGTGTCCAATAACTTAAAGGAATAGTTCACCCAAAAATGAAAATTCTCTTATCCAAACTTTTCACTGGTAGAGTAAATGGATCCAAAATATCCATACCTCTCCACAGAACTCAGTTTGACTTGATTCATGTGCTGAACCCACAGAGGGCTCACACTGCGCAGTCTTTTCTCTCTTTGCTGCCTGTCTCTGTCGAATCACCTCGTATCATCCTTATACCATCTCAGATATGTATGACTTTCTTCTGCAGAACACAAATGAAGAATTTTAGAAACATATCTCTGCTCTGTAGGTCCATACAATGCAAGTCAACAGGGTCAAAAACTTTGAAGCTTAAAAAAACAAAGGCAGGATAAACGTAATCAATACATGGTTTAATCTGTCTTCTGAAGTCATTTGATCGATTTTGGGTGAGAACGGACAAAAATGTAAATCCTTTTTCACTGTACATCTTGCCATTGCAGTCTTTAGGCATTAACATTATTTTCTAGCTGGCGTACACTTCCTAGTGCTTGACGCATGCGCAGAACACTAGATGGCGCGTGGATGTGAAATTGAGTTTTAAATCATTATCACTAATGAGACTGCAGATGTCAAGATTTATAGTGAAAAAGGAATTACATGTTAGTTTTTTCTCACCCAAAATCGATTAGAACGCATCAGAGGACATGGGTTAAAACACTGGAGTCATATGGATTACTTTTATGCTGCCTTTATGTTCTTTTTTGAGCTTTAAAGTTTTGGTCACCTTTCACTTGCATTGTATGGACCTACAGAGCTGAGATATTCTTAAAATCTACATCTGGGATGGCATGAGGGTGAGTAAATGATGAGAGAATTTTTTTTCACTATTCCTTCAACAGTGCAAAATTCGAACCAGCAGAGGGCAATGTTTAATCATGCTTTGCAGTTGCCATTGAGTTTAAAACTCATTTGAATCATCTACAAATGGATTCCCTCAGCAGACTAGATTTAGAATGTTGGTACAATTGAAACAACAGTTTTACTTTATTAAAATGTGTTATTTCAAAATGATAATATCATTGCTTGGGTAATAATAACACTTGTGATAACACTTGTGGTCTTATGTCTTATGGGCTAGATTCTCCGTCACACTTTTCAAATCCTTCCGACACCTTTATTTGTGTCATAGTGTTATTACATATACCTCGGAAAGACCAGAATCCTTGACATTTTCCAATAACTGTGAATGGGTTTTAGTTAAGAATGCAGTTTTACATAGTGTGTTGTGTTTATCTTGAGGGCATTGAGTGGTGTTGTGACTTTAGTGTTGTGTTGGTTTACAGATCTTCCATCACACCAGACGCAGCCAGGGACGTATTCACCTTTGACCTTGACCTTAAAGGCTACAAGGGAAAAGTTGTGTTCATGGACTGATTTCTATGCTGGTTGCACACTCTTTCTCTCTCCCATTTCTCTCTAAATTTATACCATAGGCTTCTCTCAGATTTTTGTGCTGGCATCATCATTTCTGTACATTTTGATTCTTATTTTTTTTTTGTGTGTGTGTGTAAAGATTCTTTGATAAGGACTTGTTAATTGTGAAAGGCTAAAAAGTTATGCAATTATGAGTAGTGATACTTGTGATGGCAGTTTCTTTCAGAATATGCCAGGACTATGTAATGTCTCTTAACTTTTAGTTTTTATACACTGCTGTCTTCATATGAATGTTGAGACCTAGTTGGATTAACAAAGGTTCTCTAAACTTTAACGTTTAAGATCAGAAAAATGGTATTTGTTCTACTCTTAATTTATAAATCCATGTTTTGCTGTACTTTCATCCTCTTCTAAAATGTACTAATGCAGTTTGCTCTCAAAAGCAATAAACAAGCTCTAAGCTTTTGAAATGTGTTGTTTCTATCACCGGTTATAGTGTGTATTGCTACATTAACAATTAACGTCACTGACCCTAAAGCTTCTCTGCTTTGAATGCAAGTAAATGTAAAACTAAAATCATAAGTAACTTTTTTTTTTTGTTTGTTTTGTTTTTTTGGAAATACTGTTGAATTACTATGGAATAGTTCTCCCAAATGTTAAAAACAAATCTGTTATCTTTTACTCACCCTCTTGTTGTTCCAAACCCATTTGAATTTTTCATGCAACCCAAAAGGAGATGTTAGGCAGAATGATAGAGACTGACAGCCTCAGTCACCATTCTCATTTATTGCATCTTTCCATACAATGAAAGTGAATTGTGACCAAGGATGTCAGTCCCTAACATTTTGCCTAATATCTCCTTTTGTGTTTGACAGAAGAAAGAAGGTCATGTGGGGTCCACTGAATGTTATTGGAAAAATCTTTTTTCAATATTTTGTCAGCAATACGTTCCAACACTTCAAATTACAGTACAACGCATTGAAGAGACCGTCTATTCCTCACAGCCTCCATTAAACATTAAAGAAAGTGCTGCTGTAAACAGGGTCTATTCGGATTCAAGAGCTTAAAGGGTTAGTTCACCCAAAAAAAAAAATTCTCTCATCGTTTACTCCCCTCATGCCACACCAAATGTGTATGACTTTCTTTTGCTGAACACAATCGAAGATTTCTAGAAGAATTTTTCTGCTTTGTATGTCTGTACAATGCAAGTGAATGGGTGCCAACATTTTAAAGTTCCAAAACCCACATAAGGGCAAAATGAAAGTACTCCAGATGACTCCATGGTGGTTAAATCCATAGATTCTGAAACAATTTGATAGGTGTAGGTGAGAAACAGATCAATATTGAAGTCTTTTTTTTTTCTATAAATTCTCCTTAGTCAATTCCCACTTCACTTTCACATTCTCATTCTTCTTCTGTTTGGTGAATCACATCTTTCTTGCACAACGCCCCCTAATGGGCAGGAGGAGAATTTATGACAAAAAAAATTACATAAATATTGATCTGTTTCTCACCCACACCTAACATATCATGTTTGAACACAGATAAAACCACTGGAGTCACATTGATTACTTTTATGCTCCCTTTATGTGGATTTTGGTGTTTCAAAATTTTGGCACCCATTCACTTGCATTGTGAGGACTAACAGAGCTGAAATGTTCTTCTAAATATCCTGATTTGTGTTCTGCAGAAGAAAGAAAGTCATACACATCTAGGATGCCATGAGGGAGAGTAAATGATGAGAGAATTAATTTTTTTTGGTGAACTATCCCTTTAAGTTTATATTTTCTGATTTAGGGTTTTTCTGATTTTATTTTCTGATTTATATTTTCTGACTAAAATTATAAAGATGCTTTTAAAGTCTGTTTATCCTTCTCTACAACAAACCATGCTCTGCCATTCACATCAAAAACAATAGTGATGTAAAATTAATATTTTTGAATGTCTACAGAACCAATGTTCTTTGGGTAGATCACCCAAATGTAAGGTATAGATTTGTTTAGGAACTGTGAGATGTTAACAAAGAGTGTTGTTAACAAAATGCAATAATCAGTGTTATTGAAAACTATAAGATGGACAGCACTATAGTAATGTTTTAACACTATTGTTAATATATCTACTGAATATAAAATAAAAGGGAAAATACATTAATGAACGGCAAACGAAATGTCGTAAAATGCATTGTGGGAACTTCAATTGAGTCGATTGTGAATTGTTCTTGAACCGTTTTAATGAAACGAACCGATTCGCTCAAATGAATCAGACTTCCCAACACGATTAAACAAGCGTGACCTTTCTGAACAAAATAAATTAATACACCACAAGAGGGCGCTTAAGGTTTGTCCACATGCCATTAGGAATACTCAACCCCTGATAAACAAAAAGATGAATGATGAACTGTGGCACTTTACAAAGACAGAGAAATAGAGCTACATTGCAAAGATGCGATAACAGTGGAAAAATAGGGCAATGAGAGTTCATGTGTTTGAATTTGCTTAGTTGTATGAGCTCATTTGCAATGCAAAGTGAAGCCAAAGATTTAAAGGAACACTGTAAAGTCATTGGCTTCTCATTTTGGGCACCAGACACAGTCTTTTTTCACGTTTCTGAACATTTACCTTGGAATAGAATTCCTCTTAGGGGGTTCCTACATATCAATTTGGAGTTTGGGTGGTTTACGAGGAATTTTTTTTAGGTTACAAACTTGTAATTACAAGGGTATTATGCTATAAATGTTGTTTATGAGGACATTTCTAGTGTGCCCATAATTCAAATAAATTTAAATATACTAAAAAATGTTTTTTTGAAAATGTAAATATGCAGAAAGTTTTTGTGAGGGTTAGGGTTTGCATCTATAATCTATAACTGAACTAATCTATAGTTCATACAGTATAAAAATCATTATGTCTATGGAATGTCCTCATAAGGATAGCCACACCATTCTTATGTGTGTGTGTGTGTGTGTGTGTGTGTGTGTGTGAGAGAGAGAGAGAGAGAGAGGCTGTGAGTGTGTGTAGACACTCACTAGAGGCATTTTGTGTTATTGAAAAGCAGGGGCAAAACTACGGACAGGAAGCTAAACTGATCTGAAGGTCAGGGGTCAGATTAGGATTTTACAATACAACAAAGCATTTGAACCCGAGACCTTGCTGTAAATCGATTTAATATTTAATTCTCTGTATTAGTAAAGCAATGGTAAATTTCACATTGCCATGATATTTACATCAGTTTCATGTGCACTTTGACTTGTTATAAAGTAAAAGAGCTCAGATAACATGCAAGTTTTAGCAGGAGGTGCAAATGACATGTTTAAGTTGAATTGGATATAATATGTTTTTATGTGTGCATGTTACACAAGAGCTATTTACACCCAACACAAAGCCCCAAGAGGCCATTGTGACTGGGATTATCACATCTGTATTGATGTTTGTCAGCACTACACCTGTATGATTATTGCATTTCTCTAGAATTAAAAATAATCATTTGTTTTTTTTTTTTGTTTTCACAAATTGTGTTCTTTTTCTTGTACAAGTGTTATGTGTGCATATGTAACCTCTGTGCTGTTTCTGAGTTGGTACTTTCCCAGTGAGTGTCACTTGAGTTTTTAAATGAGTAAGCCTGTGATTCTGGGAAGGAAAGGGTTAATGTTTCACTGCCCCATCTCTCTGTCTCTCTTTCTTTCCCTCTGTCTTCCCTCTCTCTTTATTCCTGTCACCATCTCCTCTTTTCTCTTCCAGCTCTCCTTCTCTTTCTGTTTCGTTACTGTTTAAGTGGCTTCATTTGACCAAACTCATTTTAAGTTTGAGGGCCAGACTGAAAATGTCACCTTATGCTGGGTGATTTTTATTTGTTAAACCTTGGTGTACCCATTGAGACAACATATATACTTCTGGAGCAAAGAAAAGTCCAAAAAAGCATCTACACTAAAATAAATGTTGTTCCAAACCTGTATGACCTTCTTTCTTCTGTGAAACACAAAAGGAGAAATTCTGGAAACTGTGCTGGTCGCTCTTTTCCTTGCAATTATGATGAATGGGGACTAAAGCTTTCAAGCTTCAAAAAGGATGCAAAAGCACCATAGAAGTATCATAAAAGTGGTCAAAATGACTTGTGCGCTATATTCCAAGTCTTCTGAAGCTAAAGATAGCTTTTTGTAAGAAAACATATTAGCCTAAATCAGAAAATATTGACATCCACCCTATGTCCACTCTGCACATTTAGATATGCAGCAGTTAACAAAGGATAGATTATCAGTGAATTAGACTTACATTTTGGCCTGTTCTTCACACAAATGTATACGTTTATCTTTTTAATTTTAATTTTATTTTAGATTTGCTTTGTTTTTTACCCTCAAATCATCCCATGGGCTAGATTTGACTCTATGTCATGGGCTGTATTCGGCCTGCAGGCCATGTTTTTGACATCCCTGATGTAGACATTTATACTACTTACACTATGAAATTCATCTTGCATTCTGAATCATCTGACAAATACACACATTTTATTTGTGGATAGCGCTTATGTGTTTGAATACTACTTTTGTACTGTCCACAATCTCTTGTATTTTTATTAGCCCCCATAAACAGAGGGAAAGCACACCTGTCTGTCACCTGCTCTTATTGCAATCATAAACAATACAAGTAGGTGTGTGTGTGAGAGAGAGAGACTTTTTCTATGTTAGCAGGCTGCTTAGTGTCATGAGTCGGCTGCTGTTTGTGTGTACAAGTGTGTGTGTGATTGCCACACAGGCAATGAGACAATAAATAAGAAAAAGGTGTTTCTATAAGCTAAACCTGTAGGTTGAGTTGAGCTAGTTTATCTTCTTATAAGCTGTCTGCTTTAATAATTGTATTTTAGGGTTTAATTAAAGTCAAATATTAAGTCACAAACAATAAGCTGTCATTCAGTGAATGCACTTTGACTCACAGTGACTTTCACTGTGATGAGTGAAAAATTATCAAGATGATAAAAAAACATTGTGATCTCACAATTCATGTTTCAATACATTTGTCACTCGGAAGATTATGACTACATTTCTGTTTTTACAGTGAGTAGTCATATGTTTCTGCTTGTGAACTGGGGCTAAAAGTTTGAGATCACAATGAAAATCATATAAATAGAAGTTTAATAAAGCAATTATGTAAAATGTTATGGAATAGAAATATTTCTGCACTGTTTCTTGGTCACTCCTCAGATAAGCAAATTTGCGACAGTGACCATGTTAATGATTTCTTTGCATGATTCTTAGCTTCCATTGAAGCGCAGAAGATGCCCTTTGGAACATTCTCAGATCATTTGGGAATAATGTGGATCATCAAATTTTACACAAACTTGTGAAGTCCACGCTAGCTCAAGTGAATTGTCATTAAAACAAAAGGGGTACATATTTCAAATGATTTTCAATTAAGCCTTTTCAAATACAAAATAGAAGGATTTCACTTGTGGTCTCAGACTTTTGGGCCTTTCTGTATGTCATTTGTCATGGTCAGACAATTCTTAAGGTATGTTTAAGGTATGAATGTAGAGCTATTATTACGTTCATTTGGGACGTAATAAAGGCACAAGAGATTTGTTGTTTGTGTGTATAGAAATCATGAGCACCAGGAATATTTTGCCTATGTATCAGGACTACAATTTGTGTGAGATTTGAAGTGCATGGACTCTAATGTGTGTGTAATTGTGTGAGTCCACATGTTGGTGAAACATACACTTGGAGATTTTAGTCCTGGATTGACACAGGGAATACAAAGTCATTTGACTTGCAAATCTGTATGCAAATGAGCGACCTGAGTAAGGGTGTGTCAAGGAGATGGTCATGTGTCTGCCAGTTGTGTATATGTGTGGAGGTCACCATGAGACAGAGTAAGGGTAAGCATGCAGGGTTTGTGAAGGCCAAGACAGAGCCTTCATAAATGTGGGAGTTTTGATTGCGTTTTATACATGTAGGATCAAGTTGCATGTCTCTGCCCACACAATAAGTGCAGTCGTCCAAAGTGTTCTTGAGACATTATGTTCCAACTACCTTCTCGAGAATTCCTGAAGAGAGATCATCTGAAACAGTTCTCTCTTTCTTTTCTTTATATCGAACATTCTAACTTTCTTTCAAAACATTCTTTGAACTTTCTTTGGAACTCTCAAAATGCAAACATACTGTACACTCACCTAAAGGATTATTAGGAACACCATTCTAATACTGTGTTTGACCCCCTTTCGCCTTCAGAACTGCCTTAATTCTACATGGCATTGATTCAACAAGGTGCTGAAAGCATTCTTTAGAAATGTCGGCCCATATTGTTAGGAGAGCATCTTGCAGTTGATGGAGATTTGTGGGATGCACATCCAGGGCATGAAGCTCCCATTCCACCACATCCCAAAGATGCTCTATTGGGTTGAGATCTGGTGACTGTGGGAGCCATTTTAGTACAGTGAACTCATTGTCATGTTCAAGAAACCAATTTGAAACGATTCGAGCTTTGTGACATGGTGCATTATCCTGCTGGAAGTAGCCATCAGAGGATGGGTACATGGTGGCCATAAAGGGATGGACATGGTCAGAAACAATGCTCAGGTAGGCCGTGGCATTTAAACGATGCCCAATTGGCACTAAGGGGCCTAAAGTGTGCCAAGAAAACATCCCCACATCATTACACCACCACCACCAGCCTGCACAGTGGTAACAAGGCATGATGGATCCATGTTCTCATTCTGTTTACGCCAAATTCTGACTCTACCATCTGAATGTCTCAACAGAAATCGAGACTCATCAGACAGGCAACATTTTTCCAGTCTTCAACTGTCCAATTTTGGAGAGCTCTTGCAAATTGTAGCCTCTTTTTCCTATTTGTAGTGGAGATGAGTGGTACCGGTGGGGTCTTCTGCTGTTGTAGCCCATCCGCCTCAAGGTTGTGCGTGTTGTGGCTTCATAAATGCTTTGCTGCATACCTCGGTTGTAACGAGTGGTTATTTCAGGCAAAGTTGCTCTTCTATCAGCTTGAATCAGTCGGCCCATTCTCCTCTGACCTCTAGCATCAACCAGGCATTTTAAGCCCACAGGACTGCCGCATACTGGATGTTTTTCCTTTTCACACCATTCTTTGTAAACCCTAGAAATGGTTGTGCGTGAAAATCCCAGTAACTGAGCAGATTGTGAAATACTCAGACCGGCCCGTCTGGCACCAACAACCATGCCGCGCTCAAAATTGCTTAAATCACCTTTCTTTCCCATTCTGACATTCAGTTTGGAGTTCAGGAGATTGTCTTGACCAGGACCACACCCCTAAATGCATTGAAGCAACTGCCATGTGATTGGTTGATTAGATAATTGCATTAATGAAAAATTTAACAGGTGTTCCTAATAATCCTTTAGGTGAGTGTATGTGTTAACACACTGGTGTCTATGTGAAACAACTTCATCACCTGGCGTAGTTAATATTTTATTACATGTGTTTCATTAACTGGTGCGTCATGTTCTCTGGTGTTCTAGAAGTTGACTGTATGTTGCATGTTTTGGTATGTAATTTTAATGTATGTTACTGTGCTAGAGGCTATGTTTTAGGGGCAGTTTAAGATGTGTATGGGTGGTAGATTTTGCAGATAGGGTGTGAGGGAACCAATCTGCTGAGACCCCTGGCCTAATATCCGGCAGACATTTAATTTGACTTGCAAATGTAATGCAAATAAGGAGACCCACTGACAAGGTGTGTCTAGAAGACCATCAAAATATTGCTAGGTGTTTTTCAGAGGGGGGAAGAGAGGGAGAGGTAGTTACATCATAATGGGTACAGAATACTTACATACTCCTATTAAGACAGTTGCTCTTAAAGGAAAAGTTCATCCAAAAATGAAAATTCTCTCATTGTTGAACACGTTCACATTAAGATTAAGATTCAACTTTATTGTCATTGTGCAGAGTACAGGTACAGAGCCAATGAAATGTAGTTGTTTTCACATATCCCAAATAAGCTGGGGTCAGAACGCAGGGTCAGGAACCCCAACCTTTCGGTCAGTAACTCAGAGCCTTAACCGCTGAGCCACCACTGGCCTATTGTATTCACATGCATATTTCTTTGATCGGTGTGAGGTCATTAACACTGAAAGAATCAGCCGATCGACATGGGTGGATTATTGCATTGTTGCATGTAAACACCTCAACCAGTACCAGCTTATCCAATGTTCACACATGTTGTGTGCATGACTCTTTGTCAAAAGTGGTGAATAACACATTTATTTCAAATGTCATGTATACGTGGATTTCTTGCTATGTCTGAATTTTTAAATAAGTTAATTTTTGGAAGTAATCAGCACATTGGTGTGCATGCAAACAAGCTTAATTACTCACCCCGGTGCCTTTCCAGATGTGTATGTCTCTCTTTCTTCTGCAGAACACAATTGTAGATTTTTTTTAGAAGAATGTCTCAGGTCTGTAGTGAAGAATGTCTCCGCATGCGAGAGAGAGAGCGCCTTTTTGAAGATTCCACTCCACTTGCTCAGGCCGTTCAGTGTCGCTCGCTCAACCCAGAATGCGCTTCGTGATATGCTGGTTTGGGAACCTGCGAAATAAGCAAGGTTATGGAGTTCAAACATGTTTTTAGTGAAGTTGCAACCATAATTGCTAAGTATAAATCAAAGCTAAGAACGAGGAAATTGAAAAGGAGTGTGGAGAGACCGCGAGAATGAACAAATATTCCTTTTGGAATCGTACATGTCAAATTGCCAGATGTGCTACGCAAACATGGTAGTGCAGTAAAAGGTGAGCTACTAGGCTACGCTAGGCACGATCATGATTTCAAGCTTGATTACACTTCCTACATGCGCTGAGTGCTAGATGGTGCTAGGAAGTGCAATCGAGCTTGAAATCATGATCGCCAAGGAGTCTGTTGATGTCAAGATTTATTGTGAAAAAGTAGTTATGTTTTGGTCTGTCCTCACCCAAAACCATATTAATTACTTCATAAAACATGGATTAAATCACTTGAGTCCTATGTATTACTTTCTTGCTTCCTTTATATGCTTTTTAGAGCATCAAAGTTTTGGTTACCATCCATTTTTTTGAGAGTGGGGGGTTTATTGCTTTATTACTAGGACTCTTTGGTTTATCGGAGTTCAGAACTCTGTAAAACCTGTCCATGGCACACTGACAACTTCTGGGTAAAATGACTTCATTCTTCTAAGCCGAAACTCACAAGATGGAGCTTTCTGTCAGAGCTTCAGGCGTGTGATTATCCTCCTACGTTATGATGGAGAATCCTTATTTCTGTCTTTTGGCAAAGCTATATATTAGTCAGATCCAGTCTGTCCTGTTTGCCTCCACTTTCCTCTATCTCTGGTATTTAGAGGAAATAAGAATTGGTGGAGGAGGGGGAGTGACAGAACAGAAGACGAGAGGGAGGGGTTGGGCTTATCCGTGTACATCAGGATATTTCCAGGCCTGTTCTGTGCTTTAGGAGAATTTGAACCTCTGTGCATCCTGTGGTTGGTTGGTGCTGCCCTGACAAATGTCCCACACTGAAATATGCTGTATTTTCTGAATACATTTTTAATCAATTTTCAGCTTCTTTAAAAAAGTATTGCAAAGCTATAAGAGGAAAACTTCTTAATTTTAGCCAAATAATGTGAGAAATTATAATCTGTCTAACAATTTGAAAGTCTTATCAGTTTAAATTGATTAGACAATAGAAGCTTGTTTGTCAAGGATAACACAACAAAAAAGTGACTTATTCCATTGTGATCCTAGTTATTTTAACAGCATCGATGGCAACTGGTACCCTGACAGTGGCAACATCTGGCAAGTACATACATTATTAAAGCATGAATATATAAAATGCAGAGAGAAATACAAGATATTAGGGATGTACAGTCAGATGGTCAAAGAGGTCTTGTACTGTATAATTCTGTTGTGTATATTTTGTGCTAAATTGGCTTTGTAGTGATTTCAAAATATTTCTACATTTGTTTGAGGATCTTGACAAGACAGACGAAGCAAGATTTGCCTTAACCAATAGCTTTAGTTTAAAAACTTGTTTAAAAGAGGTCATCATTTTTGCAAATTTCTTTTGGTGACGCTAGTGGTGCAAAAATGACACACTTCACCTTTAATCTTATTTGAGTCAGATGAACGGTGTATTATATATAAGTGAAAACGTTTTCATTAAGGATGGAATTTTGCCCGACCCTTCTGGTGAACTACAATTACGTCAAGATCTCCCAGTCAGATTGGTCACTGACAGCATATAATAAAACATGGCAACATTTTCCCGTTCGGCAAGTCTGCCCCATGACGGGTTTGGACATGCTGGTATCGGAACTCTGAGAATAGGAAGAAAGTGGAAACAGGCTTGACGGGAATCCAGCTCCCGACTGTGGGAGTATCGTTCCAGCACTTTCCCATGAGAACTGTCATAACCTTCCAGGAGACTCTGGGGGTACCACAGGGATTTAAGAGAAGACATTGTAGGTGAACTACATTGTTGTACTTTGCACATGAGGGTGTGTGTTATCATATATCTATGCAGTATGTGTCTCTGTGACATTGTTGAACCCTGTTTGTTTCAGTGCATGAAAATTAGCTTAAGATGTTCAGATTCATTGAAATATCTCTGCAATGTTCTTTTTGCATATTCAAATATTTGAACCTACTTTTGCCATTTAGTTCAAGGAATAGTTTGCCCTGTCATCATTTAATCACCCTCTTGCAATCCCAGATGTGTGGAACTTACTTTTACCTAAAGATTTTTAAAAGAATTTCTCAGCTCTTTTGGACCCTCCTAAGCACTCTTCTCTCATTAGAGTTATTCTTTTGTTTTGGGCAATTCACATTCTTCATGCATATCGACACCTACTGGGCAGTGAGGAGAGGTTATATAAAAAAGGACTTAGTGATTGTTCACCCAAAAATGAATATTCTCTCATCATTTACTCACCCTCATGCCAACCCAGATGTGTATGTCTTTCTTCAGCAGAACACAAACGAAGATTTTTAGAAGAACATCTCAGCTCTGTAGGTCCATACAATGTAAGAGGATCGTGATCAATTTAAAGCTCCAAAAAGCACAGACAGCCATTGTAAAAGTAATTCATACAACTTCAGTGGTTAATTAATGTCTTCAGAAGAGATATGATAGCTTTGGTTGAGAAATAGATCAATATTTAATTGTTTAACTACTGGTCGCTTTCCGATGTGTGTTCGTGAATGGACCCAGTTCACGCCGGCTAATCGCATGATGTAAACGTGTTGGCATGTTCGAATGAAAGCAAGACCACTGAAGCTTGTGAGAGGCAGCATGAACTGATTCCCCTCTTGGACGCACAACAAAGTGTGACTGGAAATAAACAATTATAGTGAAAAGGACTTAAATGTTGATCTGTTTCTCACCCAAAGTGAACGTATCTCTTTAGAAAACATTAATTTAATCACTGGAGTCAGACTGCTTACTTTTACTACAACTGTTTGTGCTTTTTTGAGCATTAAAGTGCTGATCACCATGCACTTGCATTGTATGGACCCACAGTAAAGGATGAGATAATTTTTATTTTTAGGTGAGTGTGGCAGTGGGGGCGTGGTCAAGCGCCCGTCCGGGAGAGAAAAGCGGTAAGGGCGCTCACACCTGAGCTAAATTATGTCTAACACCTGTCTCTAACTGCAATAGCTTGAGGAGAGCGGCATAAAAAGCAGCAGCAACAGAGCCCAGGAGACAGCCCGACACGAAGGCCAAGAAGCTATTGTGTTATATTAGTGTGTGAATTAGTGTGTGAGAATTAAAAACAACCTTACCTGAACCCTGTTGCTGTTTCCGTCCCTTCCTCACTGGAAACTTGTTACAGTGAGCTATTCCTTTTATTTAAATCATGATGTTTTAATAATTTTGTTAATTAATAACCAATGCAAGCAGTTTGTCCTGAAGGAATTAGTTTAACTCAGCTGGATCACATTCAATCTATACTGGTGTAAAACACTTTGAAGCCTAAAGGTTTAAGCAGAATTTTCCCTTGTTGTGCTGGAAATCCTGTTATGGTATTTTGAGAAACTGCATATTTCAGCAGCATTGACAAATAACTAACAATATTAAAAAAGTGCTTGTTGTTTATTGAACCCTGGTTGCATGTTATGTTTCGACGGAAAAGGAGGAATGAGATTCATTCGAAAGGATCCGGTGTCCAGTTGCAGGGGGTGTAAGGGAGATGTCCCTGACCACTGCCCCACCATCAGGAGATGTTCCGGGATTAATGGGCCAAAAAATCTGTGATAGGTGGCTCCCGCTGATGACCCTGTAACTGGACCTGTGCATCTGATTAATATTTTGTGGGACTAGTGACAACTGTGAAGGGCAGTTAGCATCCAGAAGACTGTCAGGAAAGACATCTTGAAGACTGTCAGGAAAGACTTACTGACAGCAGGAAAGTATGCACTAGGGTGGGCAAGCTAGTCACCTAACCCGCAGGTTGTCAAACAGGGATAACCTGACCAAATCACATTACAAGAAAAACAGCCCAGTGGTCCTCCAAGAAGTGGGTTGGAAAATGGACCAATTAGGATGGACTCTACGGACATGATGTGAATGGCTATGATAATGAGCAAAGTGTGGATGAGGATATTGACTTACAAGGGGATATGGGTTCATCAAGGAAGGATAAAATGTGGTGGGAACAGCTAGAAACAAACTTGCACTGCTGCAGCAGGTCAGACAAGAAAGATACAGAGCCCAGTTGAGCACCACAAAGCTTCTGAATCAACTGTTGTGGAGAAGCACCAAGAAGACCAGTACCACCAGCAGGACAAGTCATGCCCACGAGGTGAGCTGCAGGAGGATACAACTTTCAACCCTCAGACAAGACAATGAAAAGGAGCCAGGGTGAAGGAAACTAATTAATTGACCAAGATCTAACGATAATGAAGCATGGAGCAGACTAGACCAGGACCTGTGCTCCACCTTGGAGAATGCCCTCAGTGGAAAGGTGGCATAAGTGCTAGGTTGTCAGTTTTGAGGAAGGCAGAAGTAATTCAATTGCGGAGAGTAAGGATGGCCCATGAGAAGATGAAATTCATCAAGGTTAATTTTTTCAATTTGCCAGAAAGATTCTCTAAGAGAAGAGGAGTGGAAAGCTGGTGATGCAGAAGCAAGATCTAGAAGATGCAGAACATTAAGCTACAAGTTGTTCCCCATAAAGACAGTAAAGGATGAGATAATTTTTATTTTTAGGTGAGCTATTCCTTTTATTTAAATCATGATGTTTTAATAATTTTGTTAATTAATAACCAATGCAAGCAGTTTGTCCTTAAGGAATTAGTTTCACTCAGCTGGATCACATTCAATCTATACAACTTTTAACCCTCAGACAAGACAATGAAAAGGAGCCAGGGTGAAGGAAACTAATTAATTGACCAAGATCTTACGATAATGAAGCATGGAGCAGACTAGACCAGGACATGTGCTCCACCTTGGAGAATGCCCTCAGTGGAAGGGTGGCATAAGTGCTAGGTTGTCAGTTTTGAAGAAGGCAGAAGTAATTCAGTTGCGGAGAATAAGGATGGCCCATGAGAAGATGAAATTCATCAAGGATCCTTTTTTTCAATTTGCCAGAAAGCTTCTCTAAGAGAAGAGGAGTGGAAAGCTGGTGATGCTGAAGCAAGATCTAGAAGATGCAGAACATTAAACAACAAGTTGATCCCCATAAAAACAGCCTGCTAGGCTTACTCGGAAATGTCCCACACTAGTGGAGACAGTAGTGGGATATGATGTAGCTCCACCTAAGTTGAGTGAGATAAGGCAATTGGTAGAAAAAGCCAGGGCAACTTCAGCACCGGGCCCAAACTGGATGCCTCATAGGTTGTATAACAGGTGCTCAACAGTTCTTAAACTGTTGTGGAGAGTGAGTTGCCTAGAAGAAGCATTGCATACCCCTGGAATGGCAAAGGGCAGTGGCCAACTTAATTCCCAAAGAATGTGGAGGGAAAGATTTTCTTTTCAGTGGCAGCAAGGAGGATGTCTGATTACCTCCTGAAGAATGGATACATAGACACAAGCTGCCAGAAGGCAGGCGTACCAAGTTTTACTGGATGTTTGAAGCATGTGTCAATAATATGGGAGCACATCCAGTCTGCCAAGACAGAAAAAAAAGACCTCCATGTAGTCTGGTTGGACCTGGCAAATGCCTATGGATCAGTTCCACATCAGCTCATCATATTTGCACTGGAGTTTTTCCATGTTTCACAGTGAATTAAGATCTTGGTACATAGTTAATATGGGGACATGAAAATATGTCATGCAACACAGGAGTAATCTAGTAAACTGGTTGGCAGCAACTGGATAAAGGATAAAGAAATGGGATGTTCAATCCTGTTCAAAGCTGCATTTGAGATCATCCTCATTGGTGCCAGACAGATGGCCTGAGGAATGCATGCACAGTCTGGGGTGAGATTGCCAGCACTGAGCAGCTATATGGATTGTGTCACAAGCATCCTCCAGACTGCTGCATGTACAAACCAACTATTTAAACACTGGAAGAGCTTTCGGCCTGGGCCAGGATGAAGATCAAGTCATCAAAATTGCATATCCTTTCTATTCTTAAGGGAATTAGAGGTGACCAGATATTGTTTGAGGTAGATGGTGAAAATTTTTTAGTGTTGAATGAGCAGCCCATTTGATTTTAGAGAAGTAGTTACAGTATGTACACTGATGTCATTCATAGAGTGATAGTTATAAGTTGCCTTAATACTTAATACATTTCTCTTTAGTTGCATATGACACAGAAACCGGATCTGTGACGTTGCATTTTCCGTTGAATCTCATAAAGTGTCACATGGATGCTCCTCGAGTTGCTATAAATGTTTAAATATGCTTAAGAGTATAAAATGGTCTTTGTGTTTAGTCTGTATGGATAAGTGTCATGTGTGCAATTTATGAGACATCTGTTTGTTTGTTAAGGATCATGATACGGTTTATTAATTGTCAATGAGAATATCCAATTTGCAATGTAACATTGATAGAACTTTTTATCTATAGTTCAAATAGATTTTATCCCCCTGTCAATGTAATATTTATGGGTACTTTGTATTATGATTTATGTTACTAAAAACATGTTTGCTTAATTCCTGCAATTTGTACATTTGTAACAGTGTGGGTATGTTGCTGGAAACTAAAAGTGGTTGTGAACACAGGGTTAGAAATCTTTAAAGAGTAACCATCAAAGAATTTCAAAAGGAAAAGTGTGTACTATTTGAAGCATAACTATTTTCTCCTATCCCAGGCTAGTATATTAAGTCAACAAGTTATGGAGTGGTGGTGGCGTAGTGGCTAAAGCACAGGGCTGTTAATCAGGAGGTTGCTGGTTCGATCCTCACAGCCACCACCATTGTGTCCTCGAGCAAGGCACTTAACTCCAGGTTGTTCCGGGGGGATTGTCCCTGTAATAAGTGTACTGTAAGTCGCTTTGTATAAAAGCGTCTGCCAAATGCATAAATGTAAATGTAAACCATAAGTAAGCCATAAGTAGGTTTATGTCCCCAAAAAGTGTAAACACTGTGCCACTTTCAAAACATTGTTTATTTGAGCATCCCGACCAACCCAACACAGTATCAATGCCATGAGTTTGTGGTGAGACAAAAGGTACTATCTGTAACAACCAATGGAAAATAGGGGGAACATCATAATTTTGCTCACTGGTTCCCAGACACGGAGTCGCCTAGTCCTCGACCACTCCTCTACCCTCTGGCGTACTACAGCCACTCCTCCCCGGAGCAAACCCTGGTGGATAAAACGCCCCTCCACGTTCTGGCAGCCAGTAGCGAACCCCTCCACCGGCTCCATAGCTCCAGGCGGCCGGCAGTGACTCCTCCATCCACCGGTGGACGACCGCGTCTGCTCCTTTGGGCGGACGGCAGTGGCGAGGACTCCATGACAGCGCATCCCTCCTCCTTCCCAGGCACCAATGTAACAAGGTTTAAATGGGCAAGGAGGAGGCTGGAAAAGGCTGAACAGTCAAAATAATGTTTAATGAAAACTTAAAAAGACACAAACATAAATGCACATGACAGCTGAATGTGGCTCTCTCTCTCCTGAACTGCCACATCCGGCTCGGCTTTATCCCTCTCCTCGGCTGATTAGCCCGATTGGGGGCCGGCCGTGTGCACTCATCCTCCTCATTATCACAGTGTCCAATTTCAAATCTGTTGAAAACCACCAGTACACTATAATTTCTGTTGAGCTGTGGGTTTAATTCACTGGGTACCCACATGCTAATAAAATGTGTACCTTGAAGTTGCTTTGGTTGAATGCATCTGACAAATTAATATACAATGTGTAAATGCAATGCAATTCTGTTCACTATGAGCATTTTGATGTATTTTGATGACATGCACACTTGGCTTTTGGCCACTTACCCATAAGCTTTCAAACAAACAAAGAGCATAAAAGACCCAATTTGCAGAGACTTTTCCCAATAATAACTCCCCCTTAAATACTCAGCACACCCATGACATGCATTTGTCGTTCATTCATTTGAATGAATTCATATTCTCAAGATGGCGCCGAGTATGGCTGCTGCGTTGCGAGCTCCGTTACAACACTGCGGTTTATTGTTTGTTTTGTTTACAGTTCTTTGTTTCTTTGTCTTGGATGTTGTCTGCCTTATTGTTTACGACAGACAAACGCTTTTGGACATTAGTTCTACAATCACACATCGAAAACCGGACTTCAAATTCCTTAATGCCGACCGCTGTTTACAAACACGCCGGTGGAGCCTCTGTCTGTGCTGCTTCGGCCGCTGAAGCGCAGAAGGAAAAGAGGAAAACGAGCCGGCGTTCTCATCAGAGTAAGGCGTCGTGCAAATCGACCCCGCTACCCAGTATACTACTGGCAAATGTTCAGTCTCTGGACAACAAACTCTGCGAGCTGAGAGCGCGGATCTCTTTCCAACGAGAGGCGAGGACTGCTGCGTTATGTGCCTTACAGAAACCTGGCTGTCTACGGAGATTCCAGACTTCGGCCACCGAAATCACGGGCTTTTCCGTGCACCGGCGGACAGAGCGAAAGACCTCTCTGGTAAAAGCAGAGGTGGTGGTGTATGTTTTATGATCAACAAATCATGGTGTGATCAGAGGAACGTACATTTCATCAAGTCTTTTTGCTCTCCTGATCTGGAATATCTCATGCTTCTGTGTCGACCATTCTGGCTACGAGGGAATTCACAGCGGTTATCATCACAGCTGTGTACATCCCCCGCAAGCCGACACAGACCGGGCACTCAGGGAACTGTATGGGTGTATAAGTGAGCAGGAAACCGCGCACCCTGAGGCTGCGTTCATTGTTGCCGGGGACTTTAACAAAGCCAACTTCAAAGCAATACGCCCCAAAATACCACCAACACATAAAGTTCAACACACGAGGGGACCGGGTTTTGGATCATTGTTACTCTCCCTTCGGGAAGGCTACAAATCCCTCCCCGCCCCCATTTGGCAAATCGGACCATTCTTCCGTTCTGCTTCTGCCCGCTTACAGGCAGAAACTGAAACAGGAAGCACCCACCCTCAGAACGATCCAGTGCTGGTCGGACCAATCAGACTCTGCGCTACAAGACTGTTTTGATCACGCGGACTGGGAGATGTTCGGTCCGCCTCTGATGACGACATCGAGGTTTACGCTGACAGCGTAGCGTGTTTCATCAGGAAGTGCGTAGAGGGCGTTGTTCGACCAAAACTATCACGGATATACCCCAACCAGAAACCATGGGTTAACTGGCGATGTTACGCGGCACTCACTGCGCGGACCTCCGCTTTAATTCTCCTAACACGGAGGGCGTAAACAAGCCAGTTATGCCCTCCGTAACACTATCAGTGCAGCTAAGCGCCAGTACAGGCACAAGCTTGAAGGCCAGTTCAACACCACTGACTCTAGAAGTATGTGGCAGGGAATTAACACAATCACGGACTACAAGCGGAATAAAGTCTCCGCCATGAACACCGCTGCATCTCTCCGGACGAACTTAATACATTTTATGCTCGTTTTGAGGACAGTAACACCGCCCTCGCGGAGAGAGCACTTCGCTGCTGGCGCTACAGAGGTTGATTCACTCTCCGTCTCTGTTGTGGATGTAACCCGATCATTCCGACGGGTGAACATCCGTAAAGCCGCGGTCCAGAGCGGCATTCGGGCGGCGTCATCAGAGCGTCTGGCGAATCAACTGGCTGGTGTTTTTCACGGACATTTTCAATCTGTCCCTCTCCCTGTCTGTAGTCCCCACATGCTTCAAAACATCAACCATTGTGCCTGTACCGAAGCAAGCTATAATCACATGCTTAAATGACTGGCGTCCTGTTGCTCTGACCCCCATCATCAGCAAATGCTTCGAGAGGTTAATCAGAGATCACATCTGCTCTGTTCTGCCCCCTCTTTGGACCCATTGCAGTTTGCCTACCGCAACAACCGCTCCACTGATGATGCCATTGCATCTACAATACACACTGCTCTCTCCCACCTGGAAAAAGGAACACATATGTGAGAATGCTGTTTGTAGACTACAGCTCAGCATTCAACACCATAGTGCCCTCCAAGCTTGATGAGAAACTCCGGGCTCTGGGCTTAAACAGCTCGCTGTGCAGCTGGATCCTGGATTTCCTGTCAGGCAGACGTCAGGTGGTTAGAATGGGCAGCAACACCTCCTCATCACTGACCCTCAACACTGGAGCCCGCAGGTGTGTTCTCAGCCCACTCCTGTATTCCCTGTACACACATGACTGTGTGGCAACACATAGCTCCAATGCCATCATTAAGTTTGCTGACGATACTGACGGTGGTAGGTCTGATCACTGACAATGATGAAAGAGCCTACAGAGAGGAGGTGCACACTCTGACACGCTGGTGTCAGGAGCACAACCTCTCCCTCAGCGTCAGTAAAACCAAGGAGCTTGTTGTGGACTTCAGGAAGAAAGGCGGAGAACACAGCCCCATCACCATCAATGGAGCACCGGTGGAGAGAGTCAGCAGCTTCAAGTTCCTCGGTGTCCACATTACTGAGGAACTCACATGGTCCGTCCACACTGAGGCCGTTGTGAAGAAGGCTCACCAGCGCCTCTTCTTCCTGAGGCGGCTGAGGAAGTTTGGAATGAACCACCACATCCTCACGCGGTTCTACACCAGCACTGTAGAGAGCATCCTGACTGGCTGCATCACGCCTGGTACGGCAATAGCACCGCGCACAACTGCAAAGCCCTGCAAAGGGTGGTGCGAACTGCCAGGAACATCATCGGAGGTGAGCTTCCCTCCCTCCAGGACATATACACCAGGCGATTGTGTGAAAAAGCTCGGAGGATCATCAGAGACTCCAGTCACCCAAGTCATGGGCTGTTCTCACTGCTACCATCAGGCAGGCGGTATCGCAGCATCAGGACCCGCACCAGCCGACTACATGATAGCTTTTTCCCCAAGCAATCAGACTGTTGAACTCTTGATCTATCAGGATCAATAATTAGCACTGCACTTTATTAATCTATAATCTCACACTGGACTGTCAACATATTCTCCTCAATACAACTGCTATATATATATATATATACACATATATATTTCATATACTCCCACTTATTGTATTGTATTGTATATTCTGTTCTATATTCTGCATTGTATATAATTACTGTGTTGTGTAAGTATGTGTACATCTGATTTGTAAATTGTTTTGTGTAAGTATGTGTACATTTGATATGTAAATTGTTTTGTGTAAGTATGTTGTTTATTGTAATTGGTATATGTCTCGTCACTGTCATGACTGCTATGTTGCTCGGAACTGCACACAAGAATTTCACCTACTGTTGCACTTGTGTACATGGTAGTGTGACAATAAAGTGATTTGATTTGATTTGATTTGATTGATTTGGCCAACACACTTCTCTTTCTCTGTGATGTTATTGAAGTGAATGAGGAACAGGATGACAGTACAGGTTAGTCGTGCGTGTCCGGGTTGTGCCGTGTGCGTTAGCGTGTCTGGACTGATCCCGGATCCCAGGGGGGAGGTCCAGGGCGTGATGGAAGGGTGAGGGGGAGGGACGAGCCCAGCCTGCTGTGACTCACTGTTATCCCAATCTGGTTCTGCAAGAAGGATCACATAGCTTCACTTTTACATCCTCCTTTTCTACCATGTCCTTTATTTTCTTGTTGTTCTTCCCTTTTCATTTTGTCTACATCTGTGTATGCTTGTGTGTGTGTTTATATGGGTGGGCACCTTTTGAGGAGGAACAGTCGCCCCCAAAAATGAAAATTCATCATTTACTCATCCTCATGTTGTGACTTCCTTTCTACTTTGTAACATAAAAGGAGATTCTAGGCTGAATGTTAGCCTCAGTCACCCTTCACTTTCATTGTATGGAAAATGGATGCAATGTATAAGAGAAAAAAATATTGAGCTCGACATTGAATTTGAAGAAATATAGCACAAAATACAAAATATTAGTAACTGTATTCCGCTACAGTTACCGTTTAAATCATTGATAATCAGGTTACATTCATTACATACAAACATACATACAATGGTTACAGTCAAAAAGTACTGAAGAGATTACTTTGCATTTTATTGTCATTTGTTTCATTTAATATTAAGACTATTCAGTTGGAAAACATTTATCCATATAAACGATGCAATCTGAGGAGGTTTCGAACAGCAGTGAAACACTTTCTGAAGATGTGTTACATTTATTCAAGTTCATACTGTTGTGAGTGAAAAGGTGGATATGACATCATTGAGGAATTTTCCCTTGGGAGCTTAATAGAGGAGCTACATCACGTTTCTACAGCTTAACAAGAAAACAGTTAGAAATGCTTTGACAGATGAAACATAAATCCAGTAAATACACGATTATACACCTTGTCAATGTTTTTTATGAGGTTAGGGTATTTTTACAAGAAATGCTAACCTATGTAGCCTTTAACATCATATAGAAATCTACAACCAATATATCTATGACAAAAATGCACGTTGGAGCATAACTTTTTTCTCTAGAAAGACCTTTGATATTAGAGCTAAGATGTACTGCAAAAATCTTATTCTTAATGAGAATTTAAATATTGTTTTTCTGTAAAAATATAAAATATCCTTAAAGCATGTATTCTGTAATCTGTAGCAGAATTCTTTTTAAAAGTAACCCTCCCAATTCTGAGTATGGTTTACTGTAGTATAGCGCAGTATGGTATACTATCGTGTAGTGTGTTATACAATAGTAATGTATGGTGCAGTATAGTGTAGTCAGGGTTGGGAGGGTTACTTTTGAAATCTATTCAACTACAGAATACATGCTGTAAAATGTAATTTGTAATGTATTACATTAGATTACTCAAGGTCAGTATCATATTCTAAATACTTTGGATTATAGTAAGACAAAATACACGTTAAAAATACATTGTCTGAAAAACTTAAATATCTTAAGCATTGTTGTTTCTAAAACAAGATTCAAATTGATCTTGTTTTAAGGATTTTTTTATTTCATATATTTTTACAGGAAACAACACAAAAATTATTATCAAGAATATGATTTTTGCCCTAATATCAAAGGTCTTACTAGAATAAAGGATTTATGATCTAACGTGAATTTTCTTGATAACAAAATATGATCGTGCCTGGTAACATGTACATGTAAAATGGCTAGAAATAGCATTTTTGCTTAGCATAAAGCTGACAATTTAAACAAGGTTTATATCTATTTCTTCTGCTCTTACTTCAAACTTACTTCTCTGTCTGCTCGTATGAATGTAACACATCATAAGTAAGTGTTTCACCGCTGTTTATATGCACTTTGGATCACATCATTTATATGTATAAAAGTTTTCCATCTGAAAAAACTAAATATTCAATTAAACAAATGACAATAAACTGCAAAGTAATCTCTACAGTAATCAAAATACTGTATTCTAATTACCAGTGATTTAAATTGTAACTGCAGTGAAATACAGTTACTTATATTTTGTATTTTAAAATACATAATCCCGTTACATGTATTCAATTACTCCCCAACACTGAGTGTAGTATAGCACAATAAAGTATAGTAGTACCATATAGCATAGAATAGAATAGTGCAGTATGGTATAGTACAGTTTAGTACACAGTAGTATAGTAGAGTGCAGAATAGTGCCTTAAAGTACAGTACACTATATTATATTATAGAACCATATGGAATAGTATAGTTCATTATGGCCTAGTGAAGTGTAGTATAATATTGTCATGAACACGGGTGAAGGCGCCTCCTCCTCGAGCCTCCGGAGATCGCATTCACCCGAATACTGATTACTCACCCCATCTGTTGCTTATTACCTCACTCTATTTAATCACGTCTGTTTGTTCCCTCCTTGCGAAGTCTTGTTTAGCCCCGGCGACATTTCCAAGCATCATTAGTTACCTCTCTAGTTTATCCGTGTACCGACCTAGCTATTCCCCATTCCAGTTTGTTAGCCACCTGCCCAGTTACTCTAGCCTGCCTTGTACCACGACTGTTTGCTGCCCGCCCTGATCATTAGCCTGTCCCTGTTTACACCTCTGCCTCTCTGCCTCACTCTGTTTGCCTGTCCCAGACCATTGCCTGTACGACCTGAGTTTACTGTTCTAATAAAGCCGCATATGGATCCAAACCATCCTGAGTCTTCATTACAGAAGACTTCGCCGCCCCTCGATCCAGCGGTGATCACCCGCCTGTCGGAAGAACTCTCGGCGCAGGCTGAACCAGCTCTCCAGCGCAACAGCTCCAGCTCGGCGCCTCGCTTCAGCCATCGAGGAGATAATGCGCACCGTGCAGGCAGCACTCCAACCAGCGCCGGCTTCCGCGACCGCACCCGCGGTTCCTCAAGCTAGCCAAGCGTCAGCCGGCGATTCACTTCCCCAAGCAGCTGCCAGCCCATGACTCGCCTTACCGGAAAAATTCGACGGTACACCCTCGAACTGCAGAGGCTTCGTAATGCAGTGCTCTATTTTTCTCGCGCAACAACCAACAATATACCCGACTGATCAGAGCAAGATTCTCTTCGTCAGCTCCGTTCTGACGGGTCGCGCTCTCGACTGGGCGACCGCGGTTTGGCACAATCAGGGCTTCACACAATTTTCCTTTGACTCGTTCATGCAGAACCTGATCGACGTCTTTGATCACCCTGAATGTGGCAAGAGCGCTGGTGAGCAACTCCTGGCTCTCCGCCAGGGAAATCGCACAGCGGCGGATTACGCGCTCACCTTCCGCACCCTTGCAACACAAACCGGCTGGCTTGAGTGCACCCTAAAACTCCTCTTCCGTCAGGGGCTGAGCGCGGATCTGCAGTCTGAGCTGGCGTGTCGCGATGAGGGGACCACTTTGGAGCAGTTCATCTCGTTGGCTATCCGTGTCGACAACCTCATCCGCTCCCGATGACCAGCTAGGTGGCTCCCGCAGCCTGCTCCGGCACCCCAGCTCCAAGCGGCTCCGGAACCCATGCAGTTAGACCGCGCCCACCTCACTCCGGAGGAGAAAGAACGCCGCCTCTCCAACCGCCTCTGCCTCTACTGTGGCCAGGCCGGGCATATCCGCTCCAACTGCCCGACGCGTCCGCCTGAGCGACAACAACCAGGGGTGAGTTTGTTCCTTTCTTCCACCCTAACCAGTTCCAGCCTTAAAGTTCCCATTTCACTCTGCTACCGATCATATAGCTTAAATGTCCACGCTATGATCGATTCTGGTGCGGCTGGTAATTTCATTGATGAGAACTTTTGTAAGCAACATGGTATTCCCCTGACTGTGTGTGAACCTCCCTTGGCAGTGGCGGCCCTAGACAGACGGCCCCTGGGTACCGGTCAAGTGTGCAACACCACTACCGACATCCGCCTGCAGGTAGGAGTGCTGCACACCGAGACCATCCGTCTGCACCTCGTCACCTCCCCTCACCACCCGGTAATCCTCGGCCTCCCCTGGCTCAATCTTCACAACCCACGAATCTCCTGGCGGCACAGTCAAATCACACAGTGGGGCACTGACTGCTCGGCGAGGTGTCTGAAAACAGTCCACCCCTTAACCGTGGGAACCACCAACGTCCAGAAGGCTCCTGACGACTCCGCTCAGATACCCCCCATGTACGCTGACCTGAGCGAGGCCTTCAGCAAGGCCAAGGCCTCCCTACTTCCGCCCCACCGACCTAGTGATTGTGCCATCGAACTCAAGCCGGGAGCCACACCACCCCTAGGCCGAGTCTTTCCCCTGTCAGAACCCGAGTCCTTAGCCATGAAGTCTTACATCGAGGAGGAGCTGGCCAAGGGGTTCATCCGGCCCTCCACGTCCCTGGCAGCTGCCGGATTCTTCTTCGTGGGCAAGAAGGACGGCTCCCTTCACCCGTGCATCGACTACCGCGGCCTCAATGACGTCACCATAAAATTCAGATACCCCCTGCCACTCGTGCCCACTGCTCTGGAGCAATTAAGGAGCACAAAGATTTACACCAAGCTGGACCTGCGCTCCGCCTATAACCTGGTGCGTATTCGGGAGGGAGACGAGTGGAAGACCACCTTTTCCACCACCTGCGGCCATTATGAATATCTGGTGATGCCATTTGGTTTGTCTAACAGTCCCTCGGTGTTCCAGTCCTTCGTCAATGATGTGTTCAGAGACCTGCTCAACCGTTATCTAATCGTTTACATCGACGACATTCTGATCTACTCTGACTCCCTTGAGGAACACATCACACATGTCCGAACCGTCCTCAAACGCCTGATCCAGCACCAGTTGTACGCCAAGGCCGAGAAGTGTGAGTTCCACCTGAAGTCGGTAGCCTTCCTGGGGTACGTCATCAGCCCAGACGGAGTGGCCATGGATGACCGCAAGGTACGAGCCATCCTGGAATGGCCTCAGCCCGCCACGGTGAAGGAGCTCCAACGCTTCCTGGGGTTCGCGAATTTCTACCGCGGTTCATCCAGCAACTTCAGCACAGTTGCTTCCCTCTTACCGCCATGCTGAAGAAAGGTGGAAACAAACTCCACTGGCTGGCTGAAGCCCTCCAGGCCTTAGCCCAACTCAAAGCACGCTTCACCACTGCGCCCATCCTGCACCACCCCAATCCAGACCTCCCCTTCATGGTAGAGGTGGACGCCTCGAACACTGGAATTGGAGCCATCCTCTCCCAGCGCCAAGGAAACCCACCTAAGCTGTTTCCCTGTGCCTACTACTCCCGCAAACTCACTCCCGCCGAGCAAAATTATGACATCTGTAACCGGGAGCTTCTGGCCATAAAAGCAGCCCTGGAGGAATGGCGTCACTGGCTGGAGGGGGCCAGGCAACCATTCCAGGTCTTGACGGACCACCGAAATCTTGAGTACCTCCGCTCCGCCAAGAGGCTCAACCCCAGACAGGCCCGATGGGCCCTGTTCTTCACCCGCTTTGACTTCAACATCTCCTACCTCCCGGGTTCCAAGAACACTAAGGCCGACTCCCTCTCATGTCAACACGAGACCACAGTCCAAAACCTCACAGCCGAACCCATCGTCTCGCCCGTGCTCTTCCTAGCCCCCGTCCAGTGGGACCTCATGTCAGACATCTCCCAGGCTCAAGTCTCAGTCCCACCTCCTCCTGAGTGCCCTGCGGGTCGGACCTTTGTACCCCCCAGCCTCCGGGAGAGGGTACTCAGCTGGGTGCATGACTCCTCAAGTTCCGCCACCCCGAATCACAGCTACCACCCGCCTCCTGAGTAACCGCTTCTGGTGGGGGACCCTACCCGAGGATACTGCTGACTTCGGCCAAGAGGTGCTCAGCCTGCAACCTAGCGAAGTCCCCTAAACAACCACCGGCCGGCCTGCTCCAACCTCTCCCCATTCCACATCGTCCTTGGTCACATATCGCCGTGGACTTCGTAACCGACCTACCCAACTCCCATGGGCACACCACCATCCTCACGGTCGTAGATCGGTTCTCCAAGGCTTGCCGCTTGATACCTCTACGCAAGCTACCCACCGCCCTCGAAACTGCCGAACACCTGTTCCAGTACGTGTTCCGCTTCTACGGTCTGCCCGAAGAGATTGTCTCAGACCGGGGGACCCAGTTCACCTCCAGGGTCTGGAAGGCTTTCTGCCATCTCCTGAACATCAACCACTGCCTCACCTCCGGTTACCACCCCCAGTCCAATGGACAAACGGAGAGACTAAACCAAGAAATTGTCAGGTTCTTGCGCACGTACTGTCACCACAACCAGTCGGACTGGAGTAGATTCCTTCCATGGGACGAGTACGCCCAGAACTCCTTACTCAAACCATCCACCAAACTGACCCCCTTCCAATGCATCCTGGGGTACCAGCCCCCTCTCTTCCCTTGGTCCGGAGAACCCTCGGAAGTCCCCGCCGTTAACGACTGGCTGCAGCGCAGCGAGGCAGTATGGGACCAGGCCCACATCCACTTACAGCGGGCCGTGGACCGCACTAAGTCACAAGCAGACCGTCACCGCCGTCCCGGACCCGACTACGCCCCAGGCCAGTGGGTTTGGCTCTCCACCCGAGACCTCCGCCTCCGCCAGCCTTGCAGAAAGCTCAGCCCTAGGTATGTTGGCCCCTTTAAAATCCTTAGAAAGATTAACCCTGTTACTTTCCGTCTCAAGCTCCCCACTAATTACCGAATCTCTCCCTCTTTTCATGTCTCCCTACTGAAACCGGCCGACGACCCGGGGGCCGAAGAGGAGGCCACTCTCAGACCCCCTCCCCTGATCGTGGGCGGCGAGGAGGCCTTCCTGGTGCGATGGCTGCTCGACTCCAGGCGCCACTGAGGTCAGATGCAGTACCTGGTTGACTGGGAGGGGTGCGGCCCGAAGAAAGGTCCTGGGTCAGCACCAACGACATCCTCGACCCTAACCTCATTACAGAGTACCATCGGACCAACCCGAGAGACCGCCCCTCGACCTCGGGAGACCTCGACGCTGGTCGCATCTTCGCGTCAGGAGCCGCTCACAGGAGGGGGCTCTGTCACGTAACACGGGTGAAGGCCTCCTCCTCGAGCCTCTGGAGATCGCATTCACCCGAATACTGATTACTCACCCCAGCTGTTGCTTATTACCTCACTCTATTTAATCACGCCTGTTTGTTCCTCCTTGCGAAGTCTTGTTTAGCCCCGCGACATTTCCAAGCATCATTAGTTACCTCTCTAGTTTATCCGTGTACCGACCTAGCTATTCCCCATTCCAGTTTGTTAGCCACCTGCCCAGTTACTCTAGCCTGCCTTGTACCACGACTGTTTGCTGCCCGCCCTGATCATTAGCCTGTCCCTGTTTACACCTCTGCCTCTCTGCCTCACTCTGTTTGCCTGTCCCAGACCATTGCCTGTACGACCTGAGTTTGCTGTTCTAATAAAGCCGCATATGGATCCAAACCAACCTGAGTCTTCATTACAAATATACAGAAGTATAGTATAGTGCAATTATACTATAATGTGTAACTACAATACACTACCATATGGCCGAGTTCGGTCTAGTGCAGTGTATTATAATACACTAAAATAAAGTACACAACAGTATATAGCATAATATAGTGCTGTATAGTATAGTACAGTATGGCATTGTATAGTATACAGTAGTATAGTATAATACAGTACAGTATAGTACTGTATAGTACAGTATAGTTTAGTATAGTACAGTGCAGTATAGTATAGTAGAATTTTATTTATTCATTTCACAATATAAGATTGTTAGGTTTTAAATTACAAAGCAATACATACATTGTTGAAAATGAAGACCAAAAGTCACTTTCTGGTTACCAAACGTTAGTTGAACATGTCCAAAGATAATGTGGTAAACTACTGTGGTTACTCTGTAAGGACACCTGTGTGAACCAGAGAGGAACTGACTTCATAGATACAGTGAAAATGACCTTTAGACTAGTTGGTTAAACGTCAGTGTAAAAGTGGCTCAGAAAAGTTAGTTCTAAGAAAAGTTCCAGCATCATTTGTTTACAGATGATGCCACTTGTTTTGAAATTTTGTTTATTTAATTAAATAAAATTAACTTTTTGTAAGTATCCACAAGTGCCTAAATATTTTTTGTGTCATTGTTGATAAAAACCACATTGGCCCCTGTTTATGGGACGCATGACCCTTTCTACAACCTGCCTCTCTCTTTTTTTATCACGGTCTTCCTTCCTGTTGTGTAGGCACCCCAAGCTTTCAGGCATCCAATGATTGTATCACCACAACTGCACCTTTGAACGTGTGAGTTAGAAAGTGTGTGTATTCACGAAAGAGGGGGTGAGGTAGACAAGGTCTTATCAGGTCTCAAGGCTTTGCACCTGTTCTTTATGACTCACCTGTCAGACAACCTCAAAGCCACTTTACATACCTGTATGCTCATGTAGGTGTAGTGATATTATATAATGACATCTAATAAGACTGCATCATAGCCTGAATTTTCCCCCTCTTCCCACGTTAAATATTTTCTCTGATAAACATCCATTCTTTGGAAAAGTTTTTTTGTAATTTTATGAGACAAGGTCTTAGAGATCTCAATCATGATATTAGAAACTTGGATGGAAGAGAAATCAAATATAGTAAATATTAGTTTTTGGTGTTTTTCATGCAGTTGTATGGCTTTAATTTGTGGTACAAAAGTTTGTTTGTGCGTATGTGTGCAAGGTGTGTCTGTGTTTGAGGGAGGGTTTTGGTTTGTCAGAAAATATGTTTGTTCAGGGTCACCTGGGTGTGTAGTTTGGTACTGTGTTCTAACAGAACTATTGTGTCAGTTATTGTCCATGAGGAATTTGGGAACTCTGGCTAATAGATTTAAAGATGCACCTAATATTTGAAATAAGGTGAAATAAAAGTTAATTTCTGACAATGGTGTAGAGCAGTGGTTCCCAATCCTGTTCCTGGAGACCCCCCAACACCATACATTTTGGATATATCCAAAAATCAAACATACCTGATTCAACCCATCAGCTCATTATTGTAGAAAAGAGAGAAATACAAAATGTGCAGTGCTGGGGGACCTCCAGGAACAGGGTTGGGAACCACTGATGTAGAGTATACTCTGTGGTCCTTAATTGGTGGGTTGCAACCTAAAAATATCTATTCTGATCAGATCTGTTCTGATTCTTTTCAGAAAAAACATTGTTAAATGCAAATATTAAAAGTCAAGTCATCATATAATTGTGCATTTTTAATATGATTATCTCATCAACAAAGGATTCTTATTAATGCTTCACATGTCCGGTATTCAATCAAACTCTACAGTATTTTGGTGTAAATGGCAGGGGGACACTTGCAGTCCTGGATAGTGAACTATCATACCAATGGGCAAGTGGTCAAAGACTAATGGCAGAGGTGTCTGAAATAGAAGTAAGCAGCTTTGGGACACCACAGGGAACTCTTTTATCTTCTGTTCTTTTTACGCTGAGATTTCCCCTGCAAATGTATTCAGATCAAATAAAATCAAATAAAATCACTTTATTGTCACACTACCATGTACACAAGTGCAACAGTAGGTGAAATGCTTATGTGCAGTTCCGAGCAACATAGCAGTCATGACAGTGACGAAACATATACCAATTACAATAAACAACATACTTACACAACACAATTTACATATCAAATGTACACATACTTCCACAACACAATAATGATATACAATGTACAGTAGACAATACACACAATGTAGAATACACAATATACAATAAGTAAAGAGTATATGAAATATATATATATATATATATATATATATATATATATATATATATATATATATATATATATATATATATATATATATATATAAGTAGTTGTATTGAGGAGAATATGTTGACAGTCCAGTGTGAGATTATAGATGAATAAAGTGCAGTGCTAATTATTGATCCTGATAGATCAAGTGTTCAACAGTCTGACTGCTTGGGGGAAGAAGCTGTCATGTAGTCGGCTGGTGCGGGTCCTGATGCTGCGATACCGCCTGCCTGATGGTAGCAGTGAGAACAGACCATGACCCGGGTGGCTGGAGTCTCTGATGATCCTCCGAGCTTTTTTCACACCGCTTTGTATATATGTCCTGGAGGGAGGGAAGCTCACCTCCGATGATGTTTCTGGCAGTTCGCACCACCCTTTGCAGGGCTTTGCAGTTGTGGGCGGTGCTATTGCCATACCAGGCGGTGATGCAGCCAGTCAGGATGCTCTCTAGTGTATAACCGTGTGAGGATGTGCTGGTTCATTCCAAAGTTCCTCAGCCATCTCAGGAAGAAGAGGCGCTGGTGAGCCTTCTTCACAACGGCCTCAGTGTGGACAGACCATGTGAGTTCCTCAGTAATGTGGACACCGAGGAACTTGAAACTGCTGACTCTCTCTACCGGTGCTCCGTTAATGGTGATGGGGCTGTGTTCTCCGTCTTTCTTCCTGAAGTCCACTACAAGCTCCTTGGTTTTACTGACGTTGAGGGAGAGGTTGTGCTCCTGACACCAGCGTGTCAGAGTGTGCACCTCCTCTCTGTAGGCTCTTTCAACATTGTCAGTGATCAGACCTACCACCGTCGTATCGTCAGCAAACTTAATGATGGTATTGGAGCTATGTGTTGCCACACAGTCATGTGTGTATAGGGAATACAGGAGTGGGCTGAGAACACAGCCCTGCAGGGCTCCAGTGTTGAGGGTCAGTGATGAGGAGATGTTGGCTGCATCAGCATTGGAGATGATTTAAAGTACAGGAATCTGGTGGAGGACTTTGTATTGTGTTGCAAGGAAAACTATATTCAGTTTAATCAGCCAGACAAAGCAGTTTGTGGTGGAATTACACCATAAAATACAGTGTCAAAATTAGCATAATGTAAAATAGCATAGATTCCCAGCATTTGCATAAGTAGCAATTAGCACAGTGCTGTAGCTGTACTACAGGACTACTGTTAGTTAAAGTCACACTTTTTAGTGTTTTCATTTGACCTTGTCCTCGTATTTGGAACACTTTTGACTATCAATCAAATTATATATCAATCAAATTATCATCCCTTGGGCCTGCCACCCATTGAAGAATCCGCAGGAGTCCGGTGCGCTGCCATATGGATGGCAGTGAAGACTGAGGTTCTCAACGGACCAGACCTGGGCAGCAAAGGCTAGCTCTGGGGACGTGGAACGTCAACTCGCTGGGTGGGAAGGAGCCGGAACTGGTGAGGAAGGTGGAATGCTACCAGTTGGATCTGGTGGGCCTTACTCCTGGATCCGTACTCCTGGATAGGGGATGGACTCTATTCTTCTCTGGAGTTTCCCAGGGTGTGAGGCGACGGGCGGGTGTGGGTATATTCACAAGTCCCTGGCTGAGCGCCGCTATGTTTGAGTTTCCCCCGGTGGATGAGAGGGTCGCCTTCCTATGCCTACGGGTTGTTCGAGGGAAAACTCTGACTATTGCCTGTGCATATACACCGAACAGCAGTATTCTGAGTAAAGCAGAGTATTCTTCCTTCTTGGAGACCTTGAATGCAGTCCTGAATAGGGTCAAAGTAGGGGATTCCATAGTGATGCTGGGTGACTTCAACGCACACGTGGGAAATTACAGGGACACCTGGAGAGGCGTGATTGGGAGGAACAGCCTCCCCGAACTGAACCCGAGTGGATGTTTGTTGTTAGACTTCTATGCTAGTCATGGATTATCTATAACAAACACCATGTTCGAACAGAGCACCCTAGGCCGAAGGTCGATGATCGATTTTGTAATCGTGTCGTTGGATCTGAGGCCATATATTTTGGACACTCGGGTGAAGAGAGGGGCGGAGCTGTCAACTGATCACCATCTGGTGGTGAGTTGGGTCAGGGGGTGGGGAAAGACTCTAGACATCACAAGCGGGTAGTGAACTGGGAACTTTTGGAGGAGGCCCCTGTCCACGATATCTTCAACTCACACCTCCAGCAGAGCTTTTCAGGTATCCCTGTGGAGGTTGGAGTGGGCAATGTTCAAAGCTTCCATTGCCAAATCTGCGGTGGACAGCTGCAGCCTCAAGGTCTTAGGTGCCTCAAGGGGTGGTAACCCTCGAACACTGTGGTGGACACAGGTGGTCAGGGAAGCCGTCTGACAAAAGAAAGAGGCTTTCCAGGATATGTTGTCCCGGAGGTCTCCGGAGGCACTTGCAAGGTACCGACAGGCCCGAAGGGCTGCAGCATCTGCCGTGAGGGAGACAAAGCAATGGGCGTGGGAAAATTTCGGAGAAGCCATGGAGAAGGACTTTCGGGCCTCACCAAAGTGCTTCTGGAAAACTGTCCGCCACCTTAGGAGGGGGAAACAGGGAACCATCCAAGCTGTATACAGCAAAGATGGGAGGCTGTTGACCTCAACCGAGGAGGTTATTGGGTGGTGGAAGGAACACTTTGAAGAACTCCTAAATCCCAACACGCCTTCTATGCTAGAGGCAGAGCCAGAGGCTGATGGGGGATCCGATTCAATTTCCCTGGCAGAGGTCACTGAGGCAGTCAAACAACTCTGAAGTGACAAAGCCCCGGGGATTGATGTGATCCGACCAGAAATGCTGAAAGCTTTGGATGTGGAGGGGGTGTCATGGATGACAAGCCTCTTCAACATTGCGTGGAAGTCTGGGACAGTGCCAAAGGAGTGGGGGTGGTGGTTCCCCTCTTCAAAAAGGGGGACCAGAGAGTGTGTGCCAACTACAGGGGTATCACACTTCTCAGCCTCCCTGGTAAAGTTTACTCCAAGGTGCTGGAGAGGAGGGTTCGGACGATTGTCGAACCTCAGATTGAAGAGGAACAATGCGGGTTCTGTCCTGGCCGTGGAACGACAGACCAGATCTTTACTCTCGCAAGGATCCTGGAGGGGGACTGGGAGTATGCCCATCCAGTCTACATGTGTTTTGTGGATCTGGAGAAGGCATATGATCGGGGCCACTGGGAGAAACTGTGGGAGGTGCTGCATGAGTACAGGGTGGGGGGGGGTCCCTTCTTAGGGCGATCCAATCCCTGTACGTCCAAAGCGAGAGCTGTGTTCGGGTACTCGGCACAAAGTCGAGTTTGTTCCATGTGGGGTTTGGTCTCTGCCAGGGCTGCGCTTTGTCATCAATCCTGTTTGTGATATTCATGGACAGGATATCGGAGCGTAGTTGGGGTGGGGAAGAGGTGCGGTTCAGTGGGCTGGGGATCTCATCGCTGCTTTTTGCAGATGATGTGGTCTTCATGTCACCATCGTTCTGTGACATTCAGCTCTCACAGGATCACTTGGCAGTCAGGTGTGAAGCGGCTGGGATGAGGATTAGCACCTCTAAATCTGAGGCCATGGTTCTCATCAGGAAACCGAGGGCGTACTCTGTATAGTGAAGGAGGTATTGGCCCAAGTGAAGGAGTTCAAGTACCTCGGGGTCTTATTCATGAGTGAGGGGACAATGGAGCAGGAGGGTATTGCACTCACTCTATCGCACCATTGTCACAAAAAGAGAGCTGAGCCAGAAGGAAAAGCTCTCGATCAACTGGTCAGTTTTCATTCCTACCCTCACCTATGGTCATGAAGGCTGGGTCATGACCGAAAGAATTAGGTTGTGAGTACAAGCGGCTGAAATGGGTTTCCTCAGAAGGGTGGCGGGTTCTATCTTAGAGATAGGGTGAGGAGCTCAGTCATCCGCGTGGAGCTCAGAGTAGAGCCGCTGCTCCTTTGCGTAGAAAGGAGCCAGTTGAGGTGGTTTGGGCATCTGGTAAGGATGCCCCCTGGGCGCCTCCCCAGGGAGGTCTTTCAGCCACGTCCAGCTGGGAGGAGGCCTCGGGGAAGACCCAGGACTAGGTAGAGAGATTACATCTCCACACTGATCTGGGAAAGCCTCGGGGTCCCCCAGTCAGAGCTGGTTAATGTGGCTCGAGATAGGGAAGTTTGGGGCCCCCTGCTGGAGCTTCTGCCCCTCGACCCGACTTCGGATAAGCGGTTGAAGATGGATGGATGGATGTATATATATATATATATATATATATATATATATATATATATATATATATACAGTATACAGTACTGTGCAAGTTTTAGGCACTCGTGAAAAATGCATAGTGAGGATGTCTTAAAAAATAATGTCATAAATAGTTTTTATTTGTCACTTTTATTTGCTATATTGATGAATTTCAAAAGAATGAGTGTTTAGGTATGCTCTGAAACACATTGTTAGACTTTTCCTTTGTTCTCTAATGGTTTTTATAGGCTTGATGAGAATTTAGGAAGTAGTCTATGGTTGTGATATTTGTGGTATAAAGCCAATACAATTACTTTACCTTGAAAGTGAATGGGTTGGTTTTTATATGCATATGAAGCAATGTCATGCCTCTTAATCTATCATCTTCCCTTAAACATTCCATATACATCTTCATAGCTCAAATCTTTTGCCAAAGTTGATCTAAAAGCAGAGTAATGAGTCAGCCGTGCTAAGAGGCACTGAATCTATTTGTGTTTTGCATAACTCCAAGGCTCTCTCTTCCCCATTGCGATCAAACGAACAGAGAGTAACTCTGCTCAATCAACTCACACGTTCCTGTGTTTCGTTGCATGTCATTTTTATTGGTCAAAGTTTTCACATTTCCAAGGATGAAGTGAGTATGCAGCAAAAATCAATAGATAAGATGTATCTGCGTCAGAAGTAGTGTGTAAGAATACGGTGTGTGCCTACAGAGAGATTAGGGATTTTAATGGATAAAAATTGAGGTTAAATCGAGGCAGTGTTGGAGACTTGGCTGAAGATGAAATGGGTAAATCGCTCTCAGTCTCCATAAACCTTTCCTGTTAGTATCCGTTTATCTTTCTGTATCTTTACTTTCCTCTCTTTTGCTTGTGAGATATTTAGTAACTAATGAAAGTATATGGGACAATATTTAAGACTGTCCTTTAAATATGCTATGTAACTCACAATATTTTGCCTCTATTTTGATGACGTATCAATTACTATAAAAACAGACTATTTGTCAAATTTTAAAAGGAAATTGAAATGACATTGTGACATTTTCTTCATTTACTTTTATAATATATATTTTTTGCTTTCTGAATGTGACAGTGCACTCTAAGGCAAATGCTGAGATTAAAAAAATACTGTAAAACACTGGCTTTTGCCCAAGATAGCGATAGTGTTCCTATGGCTCAACTGGTAGAGTGCCAACAATGCCAATGTTGTGGGTTTGATTCATAGGAAAAGCAGTGCTATTGATATATATACCTTAAATTAACTGCAAGTTGCTTTGGACAAAATGCTAAATGCATAAATGTAAATATATACTAACATTGGAAAATTTAATAAAAAAAAGTTGCTGCTACAGATTTAACAAATGGATTATGAAAGAGTCCACAATCACTCATTAATATTAAGAAATCCATTAGTAAAAAGGATCTAAGATCATACTGCATAAGTAAATATGTAATGCAAACATTAAAATGTATCTCCTTACTAGTCAAGCACAATAGTAAAAGTGTTTAGATGTTATAAAATAGCATTATGTGAGAAACAGGGCAAAACGTAAGTGTTTATGAACTGATAATCTTCAGTTTGACTCGTGATTTGTGTGAAAGTGAATAAAAGTCATCATTGTCTATGTGCCTCTAGTGTTTATTTCACAAAGAAACTGCAGGGATCCGTACAATGAGCCAAATAAAAATCATTTTGCATAGTAATGTGAATCTATAAGATCAGGGTTATAAATACAGAGTATAAATACATTAACAACCATAATCAAAACTGCAACAACTATATTTTTAATAGTATTAATACCACAATATATACTGTAAATAGAGTATTCTGTTTAATGCAGCACTTAATGGTTAAAGTTGAGAAAAAAATGCCTGTATGGAATTACTTTAAAAGGAAAATAGAAGCTTTTTTTCTTAGTCAGTTTGAAAATTTCAATTTGAACTTTTATCTGCCCATTTATGACATGATGATAATAGATGGCTTGTACTTTCATAATTTCCTCCTCATTGAAATATTTTAATTCTCACTTTCCATCCTTTAAACAAGCAAAACAACAACATGTCTGATCTCTCTGACCTTCTGTGCTTACATGTTTTTCAATCCTATCCACCACTCTCTCTCTTTCTCTCACTGTCTCTCTCTGTTTGTGGTTTGTGTCGCTCTTATCTTTGCTTAGGTCTGTCTGAAACCCTTATGCTTCTGATGACACATTACCCAAGTGCTGTGCTCTGATAATGCCCAAGCATTCGCTCTCTCTCTCTCTCTCTCTCTCTCGCTCTCTCTCTCTCGCTCTCTCTCTCTCTGAATATATGTCTATGTGTAGTTCATGTGTGTGAAGGGGAACCCAGAGTGGTGGCTTTCCAGTTTAATAGCAATGTGGTTTAGGGTGTATTGAAGTGAACTCAGAACGTATTTTCCACTTTTTGTCTTGCAGTGTTGTAAATATGTGCGAAAATGTGTTTGTGACAACAGTGTGGAAAACAGAGCTGACTTGTGCTGTGTTGTTTCATTTTTAAAAGTTTCACAAGCCTTTCTTTTAGCTCTGATGTATTTAAGTTTTCAAAAACAAGTATTAGCAAGCACCTGCACCTGTAATGAAGCTTTTGTAGCTTTCTTGACATTGATGATTTGCACTCTGATAGCTAATAACAAGGACATACATTTATGTGCTAAATATGTGTTAAATAAAAGGAAACTTTCAAAAAATAAACTGATTTAAATTGTCTGCTTTTTTAACATCTAGCACATTTATTTATCTTAGTTTGGGTAGAGTGGAAAATGTGTTAATAGTAAGCCTGAAGTTTTACATTGTCCTCTTTCTTGATCTCTTTTTTTATGCGTTTCTTCTAAACATCATCAGCATTATTTTTTAACACTTTCCCCAACATCAATGCATCTTTTGTCACTCTTTTTCACACACACTTTTTCGCACGCACATACACTATTCAATGACACATAACATCACAGTTTATTACACACATATAACAATGTAATAACCTTATATAATAAGAAACCTTATTACGCAAACAATGAATGGCCAAAAACTCCAAATTCCTCCCCCCACTCTCCTGAGAAGATATTCAGTGATGCTCATGGGGCATTGTTGTGTGTGTGTAGGGGGAAGTGACTTAGCGAGTGTTTTCATTTTGTACTCCAGCTCTTACTCTAACCACTAACAAATCGCACACATACGCTACTTCTCTTTTTTATTCTTTTGTGTGTTTTGTACTTGCATGTGTGTGTGTGTGTGTGTGTGGGGGGGGGGGTTGTGTGTAACACTAAGCTAATGCTTATTTAAGTGTTTTTGACACATTTTTATTGAAAATACACTCATGTTTAATATACTTTGTAACACTTATTTTTTCATGTAGACCTCCTGTATTGCAGCACAGTTTTTAAAACACATGCACACCTAAGCACATATGCACAAATCCTACACACATGCACAATCTGGAAACCACCTCACAAGAAGCTAGTATGTCTAATATTATGATAATTCCCTGATAGTGTTTATGATTTAAGTTGTGTCTGTTTTTTTATTTTGTATGTGTGTGTTTATAGAAGCAGTACTGCAGTTAATAAGTGCCACTAAAAAAGGGGTGATAAGGCTTGAGCAGGTGTTGTGGAATCCCCTGACTGCATTGCCACACACACACACACACACACACACACACACACACACACACACACACACACACACACACACACACACACACACACACACACACACACACACACACATTGGGACTTGCATGCATAAAACTTTTAAACGTTTGTAAATTTTGAAAATGTTGCATATGAACAATTACAAAATGTGTAAATTTATCTTACATCATTTGTTAATCAAATGCACAAGTAGATGTCTAAATCTAGTTCTGGAACAAAAAATCCCATTCATTTTATCCATTGGGGACTAAAGTGGCATTCAACTGTTCACAAAGTATAGTCAGGACATTACTGATGTAAAAAACAGCACCATCATTTAAAAAAAAAAGAAGAAAAAAAAGTGTTTCTGGGGGACGGCAGGGCACTCCTCCGCCCCTGGCAGTGGCTCCATCGCTCCAGGAGATCGGGGAATCCAGTCCCCCCTCGCCCCGCGGACGGGCTACTCCGTCACCTGGCAGATGGCAGCGGCGCTCCCCTGGGTTGACGGTAGTGTCGCTGACTCTGCGACGGGCATCCCTCCTCCTTCCCGGGTTTCGGCACCAATGTAAGGGGGTTAAGATGGGCAAGGAGGATGCGAGAACCGGCTTGTCAATATAAATCATAATTTAATGAAAACTTAAACCAAAAGCACAAACATAAACACACACACATGACGGACATGCCCGTAATTCTCTCGAACCGTCGTCACCGGCCGCCTTTATCCCTCGCGCACCCCATCAGGCAGATTGGGGACCGGGCGTGCGACATTCCCCATTGACGCTTCTGTGGGATCAGCTAGACTGTAAGGTGCGTGAGAAGTGCCAGACAAGACAGCCACATCGATGGCAAGTGCTACAGGAAGTGTGGGGAGAAATGTCTCCTGAGTATCTGGACAATCTGACAGCTAGAATGTCAAGGATCTGCAAAGCTGCACGTGGAGGATTTTTTGATGAGAATTATTTGAAGTAGTTTAAGAAGTTCTGAATATTTTTTCAAATTGTAATAGTAATTTGTAATGTTATTAATGTCCTGAATATACATTGCGATCAGTTGAATGCAACTTGTATATCTGAATATTTTTTCATTAACATGCTTATAATCAACAACTTTAAATCAACAGTTTTATATTTTTCCAGCGTTTTTAATTAGATAAAATTATTCGCAATGCTTCATGCCATTGTAGTTCATTCTCTTATTGTACCTTTGTATTTGTCGATTAGATTTTCAGATGCTTTTTTGCTTCAAATCAAAATTGTATTGCTAATATCCACCTTTGAGTTTATTCATTGTTTAGAACTCTTTTGTGAAATCCTGATGGAAAAAAAGTTATGGGAAAATACACCAAGAATCAAAACAGCTGAAAAAGTAGCTGGTCACCGTTGCACTCTATTATTCTTATAACTCGCAATTATTCAGAATTATTTAACATGTGACAGTTTACCTAAGTATGGTTTTATGAATGATTTACATGGAAATGAATACTGAACGTGTTTCATAAAAAAAGTCCATTGAGCTTACATCACATTAATGAAGCTCGAGTCAATCTACATGTTGCAAAATTTACATACATTTGAATGGAAATGTGTTTGAAATGACAAGGGCATTTGGAAAAATCAATGTTCACTTTCAAACCACAGAGAAACAGGGAAACCGGAAAGACTTGTGACCAACTACCACTGAAAGATGAGCTTTTGCTTTCATTTCACAGAATTCAAAACCAGCCCCATCACGGTGAAGATGGAGATACAACCACAGTTCAAATGGTCTTAGTAGAGTAACTAAGGGACATGTTTGGAGATTTTAGAGCAGGTGATATCCAGCGACCAATGACCAGTGGCCTAAATCGTTGTGTGTGCTGCTTCATTTGCTGTCAGGATCATTTAGAAGGGAACAAAAGAGTGGACAGCAGCCTGGTGTTGGGGGTTCAGGGCAGGGGGTATGCATGCGTGTGTGTATGTGTGGCGGGTGTGTGTATCAGGATGAATAATGAGCTCCATTTAGTCTTTTCATTCTGCTCTATTTCACCAGGTGAATGGAGCACAACACACTTATACACAAACTCTTGTAGCGCGGGAAGCAAGAGGCTGCTTTTTACTTTTTTGGCAACAAAACTACACCAACCCCCACACAAAACACACATTTACACATGCACACATGTGCCTGTTCATTTATACTTTCACAGTCCCCTTAATAACCTCTTGAAGTACTGGCTGATGTAGTGTTTGAGTAGCAAGGCCTTCCAATATGGGCTTTTTGGTGATATATTCTGCATAAAAAGATGACAAATAAACAAGAAGGCTTCACATTTCCATAGGCAAATGTTTGCTACAGGGATATGTCATCCTTCTTAATTATCCTATACAGGAAAGTCACCAAACAGGCCCCTCTTGGCTTTCAGCTTTGACAAGAGTGGTAGTTCTAGTTTTGCCCCCTCTATGTCTAAGTGTGTGTTCATCTGGGTGAACTGTGACTATTCTTGTTTTTTTTTATTTTTTTTTTATTCTAACCTGAAATTCATCAACTCAGCATTGGAACTATTTAGATCCCATTTGTTTGCAATAAGAATAAGTTCACATCATTCTTACACTGAATAAAACAACAACAACAACAACAACAACAACAACAACAAAATGTTGGGTTTCCATTTTAATGGGGACTTTCCATAGACATAATCGTTTTTATACTGTAAATACTTTATATTCTATCCCCTAACCCTAAACCTAACCCTGACTGAAAACTTTCTGCATTTTTACATTTTCAAAAAACATAATTTAGTATGATGTATAAGCTGTTTTCCTCATGGAGACCGACAAATTGTCCCCACAACATAATTTTTTTTACTATCCTTATATTGGTCCCCACAAAGTGATAAATACACGCTCACACGCTCACACACACGCTCACACACACACACACACACACACACACACATGTTGTGTTTCCATGTTTTATGGGGACTTTCCATAGACATAATGGTTTTTATACTGTACAAACTTTATATTCTATCCCCTAAACCTAACCCTACCCCTAAACCTAACCCTCACAGAAAACATTCTGCATTTTTATCTTTTCAAAAAACATAATTTAGTATGATTTATAAGCTGTTTTCCTCATGGGGACCGACAAAATGTCCCCACAAGGTCAAAAATTTCGGGTTTTACTATCCTTATGGGGACATTTGGTCCCCACAAAGTGATAAATACACGCTCACACACACACACACACACACACACACACACACACACACACACACACACATACACACACACACACACACACACACACACACACACACACACACATTTTAAGGGTAGAAATAGCTCTTGAAGGTAACAATTCCAGGTTACCTTTTATATTTTTTTAATAATTTTTTTACATTCAAGAGTTCACATTTATCAGAAGTACTGTAATTATTCAATTTTGATCAGTAAAAACATTTACTTGCCTGCTGTTACATCATAAAAACAACTAAAATAGCAGCAGCGTTAGCAGTTCATAATAGAAAGGCAGCATCATATGCTTGAAACAGTCAGTTTGGCCAATGTTACCTGGTGTGCCTTCTTTGCAAAATATTTTGCATAAGAATATAGAGGTTAAGTCTTTTACTGTCAACAAAAACAAAGCCACACATGATCCATTTGGTGTTGTTAGCATTGCCATAGAAATAAATAATGGCAACAATTTCCACCAAGGTTCCATCAGTTAACATTTGTTAATAACATAATCATATAAGAATAATATAAGATAAAATAAGAACTATCAATTTACAACATTTATGAATGAAATACATTTGAATTACAATACAATAATTTATGAATATATGTATGTCAATTATTCAGAGTAGAATTTCAGAGTTGTAGAAGGAATTACTGTACAGTAATTCTGACATAACCAAGAAGCTTCACTATAAAGTAAGTTTTTTTTGTATTTCAGGCCACCAAAAAAATTCCTTCATGTTGTAACTTCCAAATTAAATTTGTGAAGTGAAAAGTAAAATGTCCACAGAGGGGCGCCAAATGTGAGTTGTTTTCATCTGTACAGGCTATAATTCAAATAAGAAGAATGCATATTTTATAAACTGTACCCCCCAACCAAAACCAAAACCCTAAACCTAACCATCAGTGGAGTAAAAATGTAATGTCAGAGGAAAAATCTCTATTTAGCGAAAATAATTAATTCCTGGTTTCAACAATGATCCAAACCTGTGTTTCCCACACTGCTGATGCAACGCACTTTTAATCACGCCACATGGGAAGGTAAATATGCTGGAGCCCATGCACAAATGCCTTGGTGATTCGGCATGATGTGGCCGGTCCAACATGCAGACTGTGATCATGATGTCCAAATGTAATTTTTACAGGCTTGATCAAGTCAAAATAGTTCCTTGTTTTCAATTGAATATGCATTAATTTTGCTATATATATGCCTGCCATCCAGCAATTTCCTTTACTGAAAATAGAGACTTTCGAAAATACTCTCTAGTAAGGCAGAATTTGGAAAATGATGACATTAGGAGTCGTAAAACGTATTAATGGTAAAGTCAATTTACATGAATGTGGAATTAGTCTCAAAACTTTAATGACACTGTAACAACATTTTCCTTTACCGAAAAGACTTTTGAAAAAGCTCTCTAGTACCGCATACTTTGAAAAACAATGACATTTGGAAACGGAAAATGGATAAACGCTAAAGCTAATTCATGTGAATGTAGTCTCAACGTTTTTACCACTAGACTAGCAAAAAAGCTACTTTTGAAAACGCTCTCTATTAGCGCATACTTTGGAAAACGATAAACAGAAACCGTTTTCAAATAAAAGGATGAGTGTGGATGTGGCCTTTCTCCACATCCCTAAAAGTGCAATACAAAGAACTACTATTTGAACTTTCTTTGAAGTTGACTACATCATCTTTTGTGTGTAAGAACAAACTCTTCTTCAAACTGATTTTCTTCCTGTTATCTTTAACTCTCTTTTATTGTCTCCATGTCGCAAGCGTCTTCATTGTTCTTGCATCACTTGTACCCTGTGCATTTTTCTCTCTGACCTACTTCTCATCTATTAAATGTTCTACAGTTGTTTTTGTGATTACAGTTAATGTACTTTTTCTGTGATTATCAGCTGCTGGCACACTGTTCTATATATTTTTGTGCTCTCACACAAACTAACCGTCAAACTAACGAATGCCAAAAGATGGCCAAATCTGAGGACAGACAGTTTCTTTAGCTAATCACCCTCAGCGCAGCACATTCCCCCTCCCTCTCCTCTCTCTCTCTCTCTCTCTCTCTCTCTCTCTCTCTCTCTCTTCAACTGCTCAATCTGTGTGTGCTTTCAGTTTGAGAGTGCATGTGTTTGTGTTCATGTGGCTGTGTGCAGTCAGATCATTTTGGGCCGGGAATTGCTGTGTATCGCTAATTAAGCATCTGCCACCTCAATCCCTCAGTGTGCCCATGTGTGTTTATTTGTGACTTTGGTTTCTTTTGTTTACACTTCATCAGCACATACTTTCTCTTTATCTCATGGTGTTGCCTCATCATTTCAACTTTTACCTCAACACCGCATTTTTCCTCTTCTTCCTTGTGTTGTTCTTGTAATGCGGTCAAAGAGATTGATTATGCTTTTGTAATTTCATTAAAGTGTTATTTCAATTGTTCAGGTCTGTCATCTTGTCTTTCTAGTCTGGCTTTATGTCTTATATAATGTTATTCAAATCATTATAAACTAAAATTTTGTAGTTTCAAGTGCCTGGATTTTCAGGGCTCGAGCCTAGTCCTGTGCTCAGGCCCCTCGTCTAAGGACAGCATGCCAAATACATTTAGATTAATGTGCTCCAGGGCTATATGTTCCAGTGACCCTGTGAAAGAGACATAAGTGAACATGGTGATGGAATAAAAATGTGTTAAATGCACTTTAAAAAGTGGATGTGGTAACCTGCAATTGTAACATTAAGGAGCCATTTTGACCTGCTCTAACTTTTAAAATATGCAACGTTTCTCAAGAGGATCGCAAATGTTTTACGATAGCATGCCAAGTGTTTTTGTTTTTTCTAACTCCTCACCTCCTTTCCTCCTTTCCTCCTTTCCTCTTCACCATGTCCCCTTAGGCGGTCCAACGATTTCAATATAAATACATTTTGTGTTTCATTAGAGTTCATGTTTGAAATTTAGGCTTCAATTTATTGTGTACATGACCTTCAGTCTGATTCAACAAAGCTTTCTGCTAAAGGGATAGTTCACCCCAAACTGAAAAAATATCTTATCATTTACTCACCCTCATGTGTATGACTTTCTATCTCCTGCTGAACATAAACAAGATTTTTAGAAGAATATTTGGTAACACTTTCAATAATGTTTTCTTCGTTAACATTAGTTAATGCATTAGGTATCATGAACAAACTATTAACAGTATAATTACAGCATTTACTAATATTTGTTAATGGTACTTATAAATACAAGTATTCATTGTTAGTTTTTCTAAAAATCTTTATTTGTATTCAGCAGAAGAAAGTCATACGTTTCTGGGATGGCTTGAGGGTGAGTAAATGATGAGAGAGTTTTCATTTTTGTGTGAACTAACCCTTTAATAGGTTGAATTTGTCAGCCTGATTTGCATACTAAATTTACTTTGCATACTAAATGTACTTTGCATACTAAATTAACTCAGAACACAAAGCTAGAGTCATGGCTGTCCTTAGAAAGCCCCCAGCTGTGCTTATTACCTAGAAGGCTTTGTAAAAGTTTCACAATGTATTCATAAGGCATCTATAACATATGCCTATAGAAAAATATGATTACATTTTACAGTTTTTCTCAGTCACTTTGGCTCATTTTTTGAAATAGCCTAAACATTCTCTAAATGTTCTGCTTTTTTGTTGACACTGACTGCTTGCTGTACTATACAAGAGTGCCAGATTTGTCTAGCTGAATGCTATCGTGTATCACACTGAGCTTTTTATATAACGATTTGAACAGTAGGTAAAAGATTACTGGAAAAATTCAATATTGTACAATACTGTAGTACACAGAAAGAGGATAAGCACATTTGTATGTAAATTAATTTTCATAGTAACATAGCAATGTGTTACATTCAAACTGAAAATTCACATTTGTATGTCCATTTTTTTTTTTTTACACATTTCTTATATGTAAAGTCATGTATATTGAACAGAAAATTGCCACAAAAAAAAAAAAAAAAAAAACAGCAACCCGAAACAATGAAAAAAAAGCATTCCATGTAAAATATATTTATGGCATATACAGGTATGTCTGACAGATTTTGATCACTGAATGGATCATTTTGCATGCGATGGTTCACACGATGAAAGAATATTTAGAAGTTGTGAAAAGTGACAATTTCACTGAGAATCTATTCATCAGTTTTGATCAGCAAGCCATGTGCATTTAGTTATTGTGCAAATTATATTCAATTGTACTTACTCTTTTGCACACGTGCCAAAACACGTGCAATTTGCTTAAATGAATAAGAAATTCAAATCTGGTGTGAACAAGAAACTAATTGTTCAGAGATTTGAACATAATGTTTTGAAAAAAAAATTTCTCATTCGAGAATTGAGCCAAATTGATTTAGAAAAACTGTAATTTCACACAAGTTTTTTACTGTGTAGGTAGTGTCATCAGATATCAAGCAGATTATATTTTGCTTGTGATAAAAAAAATATGCTAAATCCAAAGTTCATCACTATAATAATAATAAAAACAATTGAAACAGCCTGGAGTTAAATATAGGCTAAACACTACCAATCTCATTTAAAATAAATGTGCTTACTGTATATTATTTTTTTAGAGTCAGTAACTGTACATAATATCTCCATGACCTATCATAAGACTATTCTTTTCCCAATTTAAACACAGCTGTGTGTGCGTCAAATACCATGTTTATAAATGGGTGCCATGGTTTGGAAAATTGGTTATTGGAGGGTTGAAATTATACAGCATGTTCTATCTAACTACTTCTATTGTTATTTATGTGTTTGCTAATTAATATAATTTAAAGAGTTAGTTAGTATAATTTACTCACCCTCAAGCCATCCTAGGTGCATATGACGTTCTTCTTTCAGCCAAACACAGAGTTATATTAAAAAATATCCTGGCTCTTCCAAGCTTTATAATGGGAGTGAATGGTACCTTAGATTTTGAAGTCCAAAAAAAGCACATCCATCTATCAAAAAAGTAATCCATACGGCTCCAGGGGGTTAATAAAGGCCTTCTGAAGCGAAGCGTTTTTGTCCATATCCATATTTATAACTTTATAAACTATAATCACTGGCTTCCGGTAGCGGCCGTCCGCGCATTCACGTGAGAGTTGAGTTCTGGCGTATGACGTTGGCGTAGTGTAAGCTCCAGTGAGAAGTGATAAATGCGAAAGCGCAGAGGATAGAGGAAGCCAGTGAATGCATGGACGGCCGTTACCAGAAGCCAGTGATTATAGTTTATAATGTTATAAATATGGATATTTTTCATACAAAAACACATCGCTTCACTTCAGAAGGCCTTTATTAACCCCCTGGAGCCGTATGGATTACTTTATTGATGGATGGATGGCTTTTTTGGCTTCAAAATCTAAGGTACCATTATAAAGCTTGGAAGAGCCAGGATATTTTTTAATATAACTCTGATTGTGTTTGGCTGAAAGAAGAACATCATATACAACTAGGATGGCTTGAGGGTGAGTAAATTATGGGATCATTTAAATTTTTTGGTGAACTAACCCTTTAATGAATGAATTAAAGCATCTTTGGCACAATTAAAAAATGTGCTTTTCATCTTAACATCCTAATTAACTGATTTTATTTAAGTAAAAAAAATTATTTAACATGACTAAATCAACCTGAATACATTTAGTGACACCAACGAAAGTCATTTTAAAGGCTCAGATCAAGAAGAAACAGCACCTTAATGTAACAATAGAGCAGTTTTTCATGTTAATGAGTTAATATAATATAATGTTCAGGTTACAAAATAACCCATTTGTGACAGCCTTGTAGCTCCTTCACACACACACACACACACACACACACACACACACACACACACACACACACACACACACACACACACACACACACACACACACACATACATGCATTTATCATGGCAGCTCAGAGGCGCTATACCTGCCAGTGGAACGGGGAGTGGCTAGGCCTGACCACAGAGGAAATCAGCCTATTGTAATCTTCATGTGTGTGTGCTTGTGTTCATCTGAATGGGTGTGTGAGACAAAAAAGAGTAAGACAGAGAACAAGAGAGATGACCCCAGTGAAAAAATAAGGAAAAATGGTTCTGCTGCAACATCCGGCTAATAATTTATTGTGACAGGTCGAACAAACTGAATTTATGTGCCAATCTGCTTGCGACACAGAGATGCCCTGTTTTACACACAGAGGAAAAAGAGCTCTGACCCAACCATGAGATATAAAAGAATACCATACAGTAGTAATTCTTGAAACCTCATGTCATTGAAGTGGAGGCCATATGTGCAGCATTTTAAGTGTAGAACTATAAAGGAAATCCTACAGACTCAACATGTGCTATTCTTTCTGACACAAATCTATTACAATTGCAGACATAAACAAATGCATGCTTATAATTGTTTAGCACAAGGTTAATAGGGTTGGATATCAGCTGCACTGAAGGAGGAGTTTGCATTGGCATCTACATGTTTTTGTCTGATTTCATAGTGTTATTATGTAAACTAACCACTGACAGTTAAATTAGTCAGAGATGACTTTAACAGCATTGACCATTCTGCAACATTATCTAACAAACTGCCTTGATTTTACAACTGGGCCTAAAACCCCTAAGAGTCAACATAAGCTGGGGTCATTAGTAATGAAAATGTTGTTACATTTGTGATGGAGCTGCAATCATTTTCTTTCTTATTTTAAAATAATTGATTGTGATAGACTAAATCTATAAAATAAATAAGTTTTGATTTTCATTGCGGTCAACTATTTTAAAGCGAATTTGGTAGGTGATTTTTGAAGCACTATCTGTTTTTTTAGGACCGTAGCACAGTTAGCCAAATGTCAACTCTTATGTTTGAAGAACACATTGAAGTCTCATCTGAAATACACTAAAAAGCTAAATTAACCCCCCAAAATGTGCTTCAAGCCGTAACATCTACATAAATTGTTTCAAGTCTTCTTTAACGTGTTTAGATCAACCTGAATACATTAGGTTAAACCAACAAAACAATTTTTAAGGGTGAAATCAGGTAGAAATAGCTTCATAAGGTAGCCTACCAAGTTTTACAGTGCACTTTGTAAATCTATTATAAAGTGAATAAATATTGACAGCTCCATGTTTGTTAAGGTCTTGTCTTGTACTGATGATCCCAGTTGAAAATATGTCCTCTGGCTAAAATATAATCACATCTTTGAGGTTCCAACGTTTGAGAACGCTGTTGAAGTGTTGCTTATGTAATATATGTTATAGGTCCATGTTAACACAGGACCCCCCCAAACACCGCTGTAATTGACACCCGCATTCTGATTGGAAGTTGCCTAGAGATGTTTGTGATGTAATGATCGAGCTCGGAAAAGTTCGGCACATGTTTCCAATATAAAGGTCATGCTAGGAGGGTATGTGTCTGAGTTTAGTGTGTCTCTGTGTTGAGAGGAAATCATTGCACCTGTGTTTTTGTTTTTTTGGTGTCACTTTGGGGTGGTTACCCCCCCCATCATACTTTATTTTTTCCTTTCTTACTTTTCTTCACTTCTCTCTCTCTCTCTCTCTCAGACAGAGTGCAGGTGTGTGGGGTTTTAGGGGGGGCTGCGCTCCTGTTCTGAATGTTGGTTCATGTCTCTTCATTGACAGGCCTTTCCGATCCTATAACCCACAGCGTTCACACACACACAAACACAAACACACACATCTAGTGAACAGATGCTTACACAAAAGAGCATCAGCTGACACAGAGCAAAACACTTTTTAAGCTATAATTCTTTGTTTCTTCCTCTCAACTCTCTCTCTCTGTATGACTTGTAACCCCCCCCAATTATAAAATTTATTAAATAAATGCTCTATCATGACAACTAAGTTTATGGCTGTTCTGATGCTAAATTTCATTTATACAGAACCAAAGCAGTATCAGAAATACTCAGAGACAACTTAATTTAGTCTGGCTTTTATGCAGCATCGACACAGAAGTTTGAGCAGGCACAGAGCAGCCTTAACTCAGCGGTGTAAAGACACCTTATTAAACATTCAAAGTCAAGTCAAAGTTTGCCTTTTGGGCAACAACAACAACAAAAACAGCAATTATATTTGTTGAAAAGTAAATACATAGTTTTTTGCATTCACCATTGAAGAAAACATATAATATATATATGAATAGTAATAAATAAGTTCAAAATAGCAATGGTAACAAAAGGATAAGGCTATAAGGCAACATAAAGTTGTGCTATAAGTGGAATATTTAGAAAAAGGTATGGTATAATACAAATTTTAAGACTATTAGTCAATATTAATTTGTATGTGCACATTTTAGTGTGCATATCTTTGATAAAATATGCAGTAGACAGACAGACAGACAGACAGACAGACAGACAGACAGACAGACAGACAGACAGACAGACAGACAGACAGACAGATAGATAGATAGATAGATAGATAGATAGATAGATAGATAGATAGATAGATAGATAGATAGATAGATAGATGGAATCGAAGCTTAACAGAACAGAGTGCCACATGGTACACTAGAAATTGTGGATCAGATAATGCATGTGAAGTTTATCAAATCAAATCACTTTATTGTCACTCAATCATAAACACAAGTGCAACAGTGGATGAAGTGATTGTGAACAGTGGGTGTTGTTTCGAACAACATAGCAGTCATGACAGTGATGAGTCTACAATAAACATCAGATTTACACAACATAATTTACATATCTAATATGCACATATTTACACACAACACAATATACAAATAATAATATACAATGCACAGTATACAATACACACAATATAGAATGCACAGTATACAATAAAAAATAGTATATATAAAATATACAGTAGGTTGTAATGTGCTGTGTTGACATTCAGGCTGTCGGTTGATAGTAAGTTGCCAGTGTGTTGTTAAGAGAGAATATAATTTATGAAAATCCAGTGTGAGATTAATAAAGTGCAGTGCTGATGTTGACATGCGAGATCAAGAGTTCAAAAGTCTGATTGCTTGGGGGAAGAATCTGTCTTGGAGCTGGTGCGGGTCCTGATGCCGCGTGCCTGATGGTAGTAGTGAGAGCATCCCATGGCTCGGGTGGCTGGAGTCTCTGATGATCCTCTGAGCTTTTTTCACACAACTCCTGATATAGATGTCTTGGAGGGAGGGAAGCTCATATGTCTGGCAGTTCACACCACCCTTTGTAGTGCTTTGCGGTTGAGGGCAGTTCAAGCAACCTCTCACTGCAAGCTCAGATAGGGTTAAGGTGATAACGAACACCATTACTGCAGAAATGCGACCGTACTCAATTGTCAAGAACACAGGATTTAACACAGGATCTGCTTAATGTGCTTGAGCCCCATTGTAAAGTTCCTACAAGAATGCATTTCAGGGGATCTGTTGTGTCTGCTCTATATAAACAAGAATGCACTGTAATTGTCCAGCAGGGGACATTGTCAGTGCTAACATATCTGTCCACCTCTGATAATGTGGATATTCTGATTTTCCAGAATTTTTTTTAATAAAATTTAGTGATGAGTGATGTGTGTGAAGTGGTGAGCTGAAATTCAAAGACAGAAATCTGCATCGCTTATGTCTTAATTTTGTTATAGTTATTATAACTGCACTTTTGTTAACTCTTATTATTATTTGTTTTTATACAATGTGCATATAAGAGGCTCTATAAGAGGTGCATATAAGATTTGTATTGTAATTTCATTGAAGAATATTGCAGTTATGTATAAATGAGCCTTCAGAAGTGTTGCCCATCAGCCACTGTGTTTTCTGTCACGGTTCCAGTGAGTTTGTTGGTTTGCTCTGTATTTTGTTATTTTATCTCCCTAATGTCTTGCAGGTGCTGCCAGCATGCATGATTAGTGTTTCCATGGGAAGTCTCAAGGTGATTGTTGAGTCTCATATTATGCAATCAAGCTATACTTTCATTTTCTGGTCATCTCTCTGGTTCCTGTCAGTTAAAAGACACCGCTTGCCTGTAGGAATGGGGTTACTGGCGAGCACAACACCTTTGGACAAAGCCCCCGAACTTCGTACATTTCTCCCGGCCCGGCTGCTGTATGGATCTACCTGTCACATGGTCTCAGTCCTGGTGGATTCCAGAGCCAAAGGGAACTTTATGGACATAGACTTGGCTTCCAAATGGCAGCTTCCTATGGTCAAGTTGGATGAATCTATCACCGCCCATACCCTCAGTGGAATGCCCCTGACCCTCTTCACCCAGTCCACCGAGCCAGTCATCTTCGTCTCTGGAAATCATATGGATCAGTTGTCCTTTTACCTGATCCAATCTCCATCGGCACCAGTAGTGCTGGGTCATCCTTGGTTGGTAACGTACAACAAACACATAGACTGGTCAACTAACACTGTTCTTGCTTGGAGTCTTAAAGTCTTAAATCTGCTGTCTCCCCTGTCCAGACTTGTGTTTCATTGCAGGATGAACTGGTGTATTTATCCGGAATACCGTTGACATACTATGACCCGAGGGCAGTGTTCAGCCAGTCCCATGCTGCGACCCTTCCTTCTCATTGCCTGTACGAATGTCCAGTTTAATTGCTTCCTGGCACCTCGCCTCCTCGGGGATGGCTGTATTTGCTCTCGGCTCCCAAGAGGGAGGCCATGAACAGGTATATCAGTGATTCTCTGTCAGCCATTCTCATCTGCCCTTCCTCATTTCTGGCAGAGGTGGGGTTCTTTTTTGTGGAGAAGAAGGATGGCTCACTTAGACCCTGTATAGATTATCAGGGACTGAATGACATAACAATGAAGAATCGCTATCCTTTGTCGTTAATGTCCTCAGCTTTCGAACTCTTGCAGGGAGTGTCCGTCTTTACAAATTTGGATTCATGCAATGCTACCTTGTCCGGATTAGGAAGTGGGATGAGTGGAAGATGGCTTTTAACACCCATAGGAGGCACTTTGAATATTTGGTCATACTTTTCGGATTGGTCGGATCATTTTTGTTTGTCTATCTTGATGATATTCTGATCTTCTCCCAGAATATCCAGAACCATGTTCAGCATGTCAGGCATCTGCTTCAGTGACTGCTAGAGAACCAGATGTTTGTCAAGGCAGAGAAGTGCACTTCTCATGCACAATGGATTCCATTACTGGGGTTCAGCGTTTCATTCGAGGGAGTGCGCATTGATCCTGCTAAGGTCAGAGCCGTCTCTGATTGACCAACCCCAGATACTAGCAAAGTTTTGCAGAGGTTTCTTGGGTTCGCTAATTTCTATCTGAGATTTATTAAGAACAGGCTGATGCTGTGTTCTCTAAATTTAAGGAGCAGTTTTCTACTTCACCCATCGTTGTTACTCATGACCCTGCATGTCAGTTCATGGTGGAAGTGGATGTGTCTGAAGTTGGTGTTGGAGCGATCATGTCGCAGCGCTCTTCCTCGGATGGAAAGATGCATCTGTGTGCTTTTTTTGCACCACTTAACACCAGCAGAACGGAACAATGACGTCAGTAACCGAGAATTGCTGGCTATCCGGTTCGCTTTGGGTGAGTGGCTTCATTGGTTAGAGGGTTTTGGGGTACCTTTCGTGGTCTGGACTGATCATAAGAACCAAGAGTACATCCGTAGCACCAAATGCCTTAACTCTAGACAGGCTCTCTGGGCACTATTTTTCAGCCATTTTTATTTTGTCCTCTAGTATCACCCAGGCTCTAAGAACGTCAAGCAAATGTCTTTGTCTCAATGTTTCGAGGACGAGACCAAAAAGTCTGAGACCACCGTCCAAAAAGTCTGTGCTATGCTACTAAACACCGCGCCCTCCACTACGTGCCCAGTGAGTCAGTTATTTGTTCTGCGATCAGTTTGGGCACACATCCTACAATCGGGTTACTCACCCAATGTCGTTTGTCATCCAGGGGAGACTTGCACACAGATGCTCATTAGACAACGATTCTGGTGGCCATAGCTTGCACATGATGTATGCCAGTTCGTAGCCACTTGCTCCATTTGCATGACTAATAAGACCTCCTGTAACCCCCCTGGCCGGGCTCCACCAACTGCTGTCTGTCCCTTTGAGACCCTGGTCGCACATATCCATGGATGTTGGAACTGGTCTCCCACCTCCCATGGCAACACAGTTGTTTTGACTGTAGTGGACCTGTTCTCAAAGGTGGCTTATTTAATTCCCTTCCCCAAATTACCCACAGCGAGGGAGAAAGAAGTAGCAGTCATAAACCACGTCTTCCCCATTCATGGCCTCCCTGTGAATGTGGTTTCTGACAGAAGCCCCCAATTTGTGTCACATTTTTGGGCAGAATTCTTTCAACAGCTGGAGGCTATGGTGAGTTTGTCCTCTGGGTTCCACCCATAGACAAATGGGGAGGTTCTCTCATACTTTCCGGTTCTCTCATATGGCGTAGCTTGGTCCTCGGCCACTCCTCCACCCTCTAGCGGACAACAGCCACACCTGGAGGATTTTGCTGGGATACGGCGATCGATCACTTCCATGGAGTTGAAATTTACCCATGTGGTCACAAGAGTGGGGGATGTCGAAAAATGTCTTGATTATCTGGAGTCATCTGAGAGGGAATTATCTGCTAATCTGCTAGCGACCAAGGTGGATTTTGAGCATGTCTGTGAGAAGTTGGAGGAAATGGAAAACCGTAGTCGGCAGAATTATGTCCATGTCGTGGGAGTCCCGGAGGGAGTAGAGGGACAGAATTTGGTGGAATTCCTGGACGGGCTCTTTCAGAGTCTACTCGACATAGCAGGCCATAAGCTGGAAATTGAGCGAGCTCACAGGGTTCCAGCTCAGCGATCCACTGACGAAGACAGGCCCTGATCAATTCTGGCCAAAGTTCTGAGATTATCCGATAAAGATCTTGTGTTACGTGGGGCGAGGAGTAAAGGAAGGCTTTCTTGGAAGAACCACAGCATTTTCTTGTTCCCAGACTTTACAAATTCAACAAGAGAGAAACGTGATCAATTCAAGGATGTCCTTCTTAAAGTCAATGGAGTGAGTGAGTCGTGTTGTTGTACTCACGTTGCCGCCTGGTGGACCAACTCACTGAACATTCGCTTGACTGTTTGAAGATTGTTCGCACACTTTTTTTGTGCTGGTTCCGTCTAACGGCTGTAGTTTATTTTGTAGAGCATCACAGAGTGGGCCGGCTCATTGAACATCTGTTTGATAGTTTGAGGAAACTGCACATTGTTTTTTGTGCTGATGCTGCCTATTGGATGGAGTTTATTTTGTGGAGTATTTCTTACAAAGTCATTGGAGTGAGTGTGTCATTTGCTTGTACTCATGTTGCAGCTGAATGGACTGGCTCACTGAACATTCGTTTGACTGTCTGAAGAATCTGCATGCTCTTTTTGCGCTGGTTCCACCTAGTGGCTGGAGTTTATTTAATAGAATAATACACCTTGAGGACAATGTTACGGATGAAGCTACACACTCTTTGTCTTTATTCTACCTATTGGCTGGAGTTTGCTTTATAGATTATCTTTTGCAGTGTAATTCTGTCTCACAAAATGTGTATAGAATCACTGGACTTGAGCAATCTGATGGCAAATTTGTTGTGGAGGTTCTTGTAGGCGTGCATGGACTGTTTGAGTTAGGAAGGATGGACGCCATTCGGTGCTGTCGTGTACGGGGTTAATGCGCATGTTTTTATTTTTCTATTTGTTTGGTTCTGGTGAATGTTCGGTGTGTGACTGTTGCACTAATGTTGGAATGTGGTCTTTATATTCCTGTTTTTGACACACAATCAATTTTTTCTTATATGTCAAAATGTCAAATGTTAATATGAGTGGATTGCCTCTCTCCACGTGGAATGTGAATGGGCTGGGGCACCCCATAAAAAGAAGGAAGGTTATTTCTCTTCTTAAGTGTAAGAAATATGATATAGTGTTTCTTCAAGAAACACACCTTTCCCCACACGAAGCTGAAAAATTTGGAAAGATATGGGGTGTTTTTTTTTTAAAAAGTGCTTGCACGAGTAAGAGCAGGGGAGTCATTACATTGATAAGTAAACATCTACAATTCAAAGGTCTCAAACAGAGTAAAGATAAATTAGGAAGAGTCATTATTGATTTAGCTGAAATTCAGGGACAAAGTCTTATTTTGGTGAATATTTATGCACCTAACGTTGATGATCAGGGCTTTTTTATAGATCTTGAAAGGATATTGCAAGCCACTGCACCCCTCATGATATTTTATTTGGAGGAGATTTTAATCATTTGATGGACTCAGTCCTTGATCATAGTGAAGCAAAAGTGTGCAAGCCACCTAGAGCAACAGTGACGCTTCACAGAATGTGTAAAAAGTTTGGTCTTACAGATATTTGGAGTCTTTTGAATCCATCTGGTAAGGACTATAATATTTTTTTCCAGTCCATAAAATTTACTCTAGAATAGATTTTATATATATATATATATCTATGTCCCTCATTTCATCTGTTGTTGATTGCTTAATTGGAAACATTTTAGTCTCAGATCACACACTGGTGTCTTTAGAGGTGTTGCTACATACGGAGAAAATAAATCATATAGTTGGCACTTTAATGTATCCCTTTGCAAAATCCGGAATTCCAACAAACGCTAAAGGCTGAAATCAATGCCTGTATGGACACCATCTGGTCCTCAGTATCCTCTGTGGGCGTGGCTTTGGAGGCACTTAAGGCGGTTCTCAGAGGCCGAACCATACAGTGTGCCTCATTCACCAAAAAAATCCAAAGCACAAGATCTCATGGGATTGGAAGGGAATATTAAAAGTGCCGAGGCAGAGCTGAAGTGCCGAATGTTGTCTAATGGCCTCAGAGAATTGACACAATTGAAATACAGATATAATACTATTTTGTCACGAAAGGTGGAGTTTTGGCTATTCAGGGCAAGAAAGTCATACTTTGAGTAGGGGGACAAAGCTGGGAAGCTTTTGGGTAGATATATAAAACAGAGAGAGTCTTTTGCTACCATTCTCTCAGTGAAATCTGCTGGCGGTGAAATATTTACCTTGATACTAGTTATGCTTTTAAAGAATTCTATCTTGATCTCTATAGTTCCACATCTTAGTCAGCTTATGAAGATATTAGAAACTTTGTGGAACCATTAGAACTGTCTAAACTGATGACTGAGCAAACAAATTCTCTTGATTCTGAGATAACCTTAGAGGAGTTTGGCAAGGTAATTAAGGCCTTGCTTACAGGCAAGTCTCTGGGGCCAGACGGCTTTGTCGCTGAATGTTTTCGATTTTATGCTACAGAACTGGCTCCACTGTTGCTAGAAGTTTATATGGAATAATTAAATAATGGAAAGCTTCCCCAAACCATGACACAAGCCCCGATCAGTCTGATTCTTAAAAAGGACAAAGATCCAAACAAGTGTAAGAGTTGCCATCCAATTTCCCTGATCCAGCTAGACGTTCAAATATTGTCAAAAGTTTTGGCTAACCAATTAAGGAAAGTTATGGCATTTCTTATACATATAGATCAGGTGGGGTTTATTCAGGCCATAGCTCTTCTGATAACATTAGGCGTTTCATCAGTATAATTTGGTCAGTGGCGAAAGATCACTGCCATCTCACTTGTTGCCGAAAAGGCGTTTGATATGGTAGAATGGGATTATCTTTTTAAGATTTTGGAAATATACGGGTTCGGGAGTACATTTATTGGTTGGATTAAGTTACTGTATAGACTAGTTAGCAGCAGTACAAACAAATGGATTAATTTCAGATTATTTTACACTGGATAGGGGCACCCGGCAGGGTTGCCCTCTTTCCCCACTATTGTTCTGTCTAGCCCTGTAAACTTTAGCAGCCGCGATAAGAAAGGAGGATGATTTTCCGGGGGTGGTGGCGGGCGGTATTGTGCATGAGCTTTTGCTTTACACATATGATATTTTATTATTTGTCTCTGACACTAATTTATCTATAAATTAGTGTCAGAGTAGAGGGACAGAATATGGTGGAATTCTGGGCTCTTTCAGAGTCTACTCGACATAGCAGGCCATAAGCTGGAAATTGAGCGAGCTCACAGGGTTCCAGCTCAGCGATCTGCTGACGGAGACAGGCCCTGATCAATTCTGGCCAAAGTTCTCAGATCATCCGATAAAGATCTTGTGTTACATGAGGCGAGGAGTGAAGGAAGGCTTTCTTGGAAGAACCACAGCATTTTCTTGTTCCCAGACTTTACAAATTCAACAAGAGAGAAACGTGATCAATTCAAGGATGTCCTTCATAAAGTCAATGGAATGAGTGAGTCATGTTGTTGTACTCACGTTGCCGCCTGGTGAACCGACTCACTGAACATTCGCTTGACTGTTTGAAGATTCTGCACATTGTTTTTTGTGCTGGTGCTACCTATTAGTTGGAGTTTATTTTGTGGAGTATTTCTTACAAAGTCATTGGAGTGAGTGTGTCATTTGCTTGTACTCATGTTGCAGCTGAATGGACTGGCTCACTGAACATTCGTTTGACTGTCTGAAGAATCTGCACGCTCTTTTTGTGCTGGTTCCACCTAGTGGCTGGAGTTTATTTAATAGAATAATACACCTTGAGGACAATGTTATGGATGAAGCTACATACTCTTTGTCTTTATTCTACCTATTGGCTGGAGTTTGCTTTATAGATTATTTTTTGCTTTGTAATTCTATCTCAAAAAATGTGTATAGAATCACTTGACTTGAGCAATCTGACAGCAAAGTTGTTGTGGAGGTTCTTGTAGGCGTGCATGGACTGTTTGAGTTTGGAGGGATGGACGCCATTTGGTGCTGTCGTGTACGGGGTTAATGCGCATGTTTTTATTTTTCTATTTGTTTGGTTCGGTGTGTGACTGTTTCACAAATGTTGGAATGGGGTCTTTATATTCCTGTTATTTTCACACAATCTATTTTTTTTTATATGTCAAAATGTCAAATGTTAATATGAGTGGATTGTCTCTCTCCACGTGGAATGTGAATGGGCTGGGGCACCCCATAAAAAGAAGGAAGGTTATTTCTCTTCTTAAGCGTAAGAAATATGATATAGTGTTTCTTCAAGAAACACACCTTTCCCCACACGAAGCTGAAAAATTTGGAAAGATATGGGGTGTTTTTTTTTTTTTAAAGTGCTTGCTCAAGTAAGAGCAGGGGATTCATTACATTGATAAGTAAACATCTATAATTCAAAGGTCTCAAACAGAGTAAAGATAAATTAGTAAGAGTCATTATTGATTTAGTTGAAATTCAGGGACAAAGTCTTATTTTGGTGAATATTTATGCACCTAACGTTGATGATCAGGGCTTTTTATAGATCTTGAAGGGATATTGCAAGCCACTGGCACCCTTCACGATATTTTATTCGGAGGAGATTTTAATCTTTTGATGGACTCAGTCCTTGATCATAGTGAAGCAAAAGTGTGCAAGCCCCCTAGAGCAACAGTGACGCTTCACAGAATGTGTAAAAAGCTTGGTAGGGACTATAATTTTTTTTCCTAGTCCATAAGATTTACTCTAGAATAGATTTTTGTTTATATATATATATATATATATATATATATATATATATATATATATATATATATATATGTCCCTCATTTAATCTGTTTTTGATTGCTTATTTGGAAATATTTTAGTCTCAGATCACACCCTGGTGTCTTTAGAGGTGTTGCCACATACAGAGAAAAGAAATCATGTAGTCGGCACTTTAATGTATCCCTTTTGCAAAATCCGGAATTCCAACAAATGCTAAAGGCTGAACTCAATGCCTGTATGGACACCAACTGGTCATCAGTATCCTCTGTGGGCGTGGCTTGGGAGGCACTTAAGGCGGTTCTCAGAGGCCGGACCATACAGTGTGCCTCATTCACCAAAAAAATCCAAAGCACAAGAATTCATGGGATTGGAAGGGAATACTAAAAGTGCCGAGGCAGAGCTGAAGCACCGAATGTTGTCTAATGGCCTCAGAGAATTGACACAATTGAAATACAGATATAATACTATTTTGTCATGGAAGGTGGAGTTTTGGCTATTCAGGGCAAGAAAGTCATACTTTGAAGTTTTGGAAAGTTTCCCCAAACCATGACACAAGCCCAGATCAGTCTGATTCTTAAAAAGGACAAAGATCCAAACAAGTGTAAGAGTTGCCATCCAATTTCCCTGATCCAGCTAGACGTTAAAATATTGTCAAACTTTTTTACTAACCAAGTAAGTAAAGTTATGACATCTCTTATACATATAGATCAGGTGGGGTTTATTTGGGCCATAGCTCTTCTGATAACATTAGGTGTTACATCAGTATCATGTGGTCAGTGGCGAAAGATCAGTCTCCGATCACTGCCATCTCACTTGCCAAAAAGGCATTTGATATGGAAGAATGGGATTATCTTTTTAAGATTTTGGAAATATATGGGTTCGGGAGAACATTTATTGGTTGGATTAAGTTACTATATAGACTAGTTAGCAGCAGTACAAACAAATTGATTAATTTCAGATTATTTTACTCTAGATAGTCTAGGGTTGCCCTCTTTCCCCACTATTGTTCTGTCTAGCCCTGTAACCATTAACAGCCACAATAAGAAAGGAGGATGATTTTACGGGGGTGGTGGCAGGAGGTATTGTGCATAAGCTATTGCTTTAACCAGTTATTTAATTATTTGTCTCTGGCCCTAATTGATCTATGCCTTGCCTCCACAGAATTATTAATTCATTTTCTAATTCTCAGAATACAGAGTCAAATGGTCTAAATCCAGAAGCTTTGGCTCTGACAGCATACTGCCCAGTAACTGCTTTTCAGTCAGGCACCTTCCAGTGGCCCAAACAGGGCATTAAGTATTTGTGCATTTTATTCCTAGCAAATTTGTGTGATTTAGTTCATTATGATCTTTTAATAAAAAGGTTTTCGAGTGATTTGGGCAGGTGGGCTGCATTACATTTATCTATGATTTGGAAATATAATGTTATTAAAATGAATTGTATCGCAAAATTCAATTATCTGCTACAATATCTCCCTGTAGATGTCACACTCTCTTATTTCAAGCAGCATAGCGAAGTCCTTCATTTGGAATGTAACATTACATTTCAGTAAGTTGCATAGGCCGATTGACAAAGGTGGGCTAGACCTACCCAAGATTTTGTTTTATTATTATACATTTGGTCTCAGACATTTGCCTCATTGGTCGCTTCCACCTGGGAGAGCCCCTCCCTGGTTTTGTATTGAACAGGAAGTTCTTGCCGCTATTTTACCATTGCAAAGCCTTTCTATCAAACCATCCAGAGAAGTGAAGAAACACCCCGTTATCTTGGATTTGCATACGGTATTAACAAACGTGTACAGAGTGTTTAATTTGGACATTTATTTAAATGTTGCTTCGAGCATATGGCTGAATCCGATGTTCTGTATTAATAAGTCCCCTTTCTGTTGGACAGAGTGGATTGTGAGGGAGGTTAATACACTCGGTGACCTATTTGAGAGTGGAGTGTTGAGATCCTTTGAAAAAATGGTTCAATATTTTGGGATTCCCAGGTCTAAATTCTTTAGGTATTTACAGCTGCGCCACCTGATTTGTACTATTTTTGGGAGTTGCATACACCCCCCTTAAGCGGGGAGTTGTGATTAATGCTTTTGGAAAAGGTCATGAGGCATCAGTGTATTACTCCCTGCTAATTCAGGGTCTGGGGACGGAGCTTCAACTTCTCTAAAGAGATTATGTGAGAAAGATTTAAACTTGGTATTGGAGGGAGTGTGGACTAGGATTTAAAAAAATATCAAGTTTACATCTAGGGATGCAAGGGTGCGCAATTTAAGCTTTTACGTAGATTCTATTGGACCCCCTCTAGCTTGTATAGGCTTGGTCTTAAAGACACACCCACCTATTGCCGATGCAATCAGAAGATAGGGACACAACCCATGTTTGTGTGTTAAGATCCAAGAATTTTGATTGAGTGTTTTTGTGTGACGTATTGGGCACTCAAATAAAATTTTGCCCCAGACTCTGTATTTTAGGCAATGGGGCTGTCATAAATATAGGGGATAAACACATAAAAATTGGGTTTTAACTGGTGTTATGATTGTCAGACAGGTCATTCTTAGGGGATGGAAGTCAGCTGGTGTGCCCTCATTTCAAGAGCGGTGCACAGAGATGGGCAGGGTGGTGGCATTTGAAAAAGAAGTGGGGCAGTTACTTGGTAATTTTGGAGGGCTCTCGGGGAAGGGCTTTGGAGATGGACTTTTTAGTTTTAAATGTATTTATTATTTTAAAAAAAGAACCCAACCCCCAACAAACATCCCTGGGAGGGGAGATGGGAAATAATGGTGTTTAAGGGGGATAAAGGTTGATTCTGTACATGAATGTTTTGTTGTGTTATGTGTCATACTGAAGGAGCAACCAATAAAAATGTTAATCTGAAAACAATATTTTAAGTTTGAATGAAAACCTGCAAAGTAGAATACCCCTTTATTTTAAAACTTTGTATACATTCATAGAGATAAAGTCTAGGTAGGGTAGAAATTATAATATTGTAGGGTACAAAAACCTTCAAAAACTAGGAAAAAAGTACCTGAAAAATAAAAAAACACAATAAAATGTTTAAAGCTAAAATAATTGATCCTTTAAAACCAGAATGATTGCTTGAAAAAAATCTTTAGAATTATCCTAAGGGACAGCAAATTGTATATGTATCTGCATTCAGGGAAAGCATTTCAAAGATAGTCTGAGAGAATACGGTTGGTGACATTTGCATGTCCTTTACTACATTATGTCTGCTGATAAAGTGTTTATGGGTCATTCATGATTCTCCTCATTCATACCAAGCCTTTACCAGCCTTTATCATTTCTTTCTCATGTTACAACCCACATGGACCCATTTGAATACTACACAATTGCAGTTATCTCACTGCCCACAAGTATCTAAATACTGTGCACCACACTTGCTGGGCACAATTAAATGGTCTATGAAAAATGACTGCTTTTATTTTGTGGTCCTCTTTATTGTCACACAAGAAAATTAAGGTCAAACCTATTATTTATATGCAGTCAAGGTCATCACTTAATTAAATTAATTACATTTAATAATAACAGGTTTATATGAAACTTTGAAATATATATATATATATATATATATATATATATATATATATATATATATATATATATATATATATATATATATATATAGTGTTTTCAGTTTGGTCTCATGCACACGTATGCAAGTGAATAGTAGTTATGAAGCATTAAGTAATTCAAAAAGTAGGTTTAGGCTATATAAAACATTTTTAGATTAGAAACATATACATATAAAGTGGGGCAGTTAATCTTTGAACAACATAGCTTTACAAAGTTTTAAGTTTCCACATTGGAAAATAAAGCATACAAGGCCAGAAATGTTTTTTCAAAACACACTTTATTTACAAGGCAGTTATAAAAGTATAAAAACGTATGAAAAGCTCATAATCAGTGTAAAAAAAGTGTTTGTACTTGAAGCTAATACAAAAAAGGCAGCGAATAACAAAAACGTTATTGCTAAATGCTTTTCTTCTGACTGGACTCTGCAATCGTAGTATCAAAGGCTGATTGTATCAAAAACAAGCTGACTAGGTATAAAAGCAACAATCATTTCAGTGTTTTAAAAACTACAAATTCCAATGTAAATCTGATTAGAAATTGATGTAAAAAAAAGTGTTTATGAAAAAGTGATAAAGAAATGTTTTATAATTTCAAAGGTACATTTTAAACCCTTGATTTGAAAATGATTGGTAAACTTTTTTCTTTGTTTGCAAATACAAAACAATTAAATAAAATAATTTGTTCTATTGAAATCTCTGCATAGTTGATCTAAAACCTGAAATAGTGCTAATACAATGAAAGCTCAACATTGTGGTTTCAATCTTGAACTCTTTTGAAATGGCAACACTACTAAACTGGCAGAGTACATTTGTACACTAGATATATCACGTAAAAATGTCAGCTAGAATGTTCAAACTTGGCAAAGGGATTTTTGTAGGCATTGGGCACGGATGTCATAAACGATTTGCTAATGCCTGTTTTGACCAGGAATACATAGCAGTGCTGATAGGCATTTGTTTGAAATACATGATCTCTGCAAGGGCAGTGCTGTTCAACACCTACAGATTTAGTCAATTTTGTCTAATTTCCATTTTGTTTAGTTTTGGGTGTATGATTTTGATAATGCTTGGGGGACACTTACAGTACAAGCTCCTTACAATTAACACACGTTTAGCGATTAAGACATGAGCAGAAAGCCCAAATACTGGGGTCAAACACTGGCAAAGCCGCCCACTGTAGATAATTATTATTAATACAAAATAATAAATTACTGCAAATTGTTCCTTATATTAAAATCCATAAAATTAAAAACCCACATAGAGAATTCATATCCCATATATAATACAAAATATATAATACAATATTATTAAAATGAAATAAAAAAGTAGAAAAAACAACATGTAAAATGTCTTTGGTTGGTTCAATAAAATGAATGCGGGCACAGCTTAAACATTGCCAACTAACATTGACTGTGCAGTCTAAACAATGGCTTTGAGCCTCTCCCAAATTAAGTACCACAAGTGTTGGAGTGTTCCTCTTTTACTTCTTTTTGAAGAATGATTGTCTTCTTGTTCACTCTCCTTCCATTTACTTCCCTTTCTAAATTTCTGTTGTCTCTTTACATGACCAGTGCTCGTGAAGAAAAATTGCTGAGGTATTTGTGTGAGGATTCAGAGGGCATCGTCTGGTCCTCTGTCTTCCCACAAAGTACCTGTTCCCATGTGCTCAACTGCTGCAGGAGAGAAGTGGAGAAGAGAGGGAACATGATGTTTTGCATAGCCAAAACTCCTGTATCTAATGAATCCTAATTTTACAATTTTATGGGGCAATATAGTACCTGTAGTCATAAAGTCAATACTCACATCTACAAAAGACTCTATACCTTTATAGAAACACCAGTTATACAACTTATAAATCAGAAATGTGGACCATTTTTAGCAAAAATATGGGGATTTGTGTGGATGTGAGAAGCAGCGGGCCCAAAATGTATCTGGACACTTCATATAAAAAGGTATGGATGTCTTATAAACATTAAATAACAACATATAAAATGGGTTATAATGATAAAACAATAGATGTATATTGTAAAAGTAAGTATTTGGAAATTTTCTGGTTGTCAAACGTTGTGGAACATGTTAATAGTTAATCTAATGCATCCACTTTAGTAACATTTTTACCTATGTAATGACATTCAATGTAAACAATGAGTGACTTCAGTGTCCAAATACTTTTTTAGGGTACAATGGTAGCTATGGTACCTGCAGAGGGCTTCCCATGGCTCTGTGTGGCAGGTGGGCAGCTTTGTGTCCATCCTCAGTTTTTTCTGCAGTGGTGAGCATCAGCACAGAGCTAGTCAACAGATCCTACAGCCACAGAGAACAGAGCCATCAAATATTGTACTAAACATGTTGGGCAATCAAAACAGATAGCATAACAGTGGGAAAAACAGCATAAATTTAAGTACAATGTGAGTGTACTCACAGGCAAGTCATGGGCGGAGTCACTGGAAGGGAAGAGCTGGGTGTGTAGATCTTGCCCCTCCCACTGCAGACAGGTTGACTCCACCTACAAATAAGATCCGGATACATTAACTAAATGCAGTATAATATATAGATTTATTCCCCATTCATCAACTTTGAGTGGACAGATAAGACAAGTTTGACTGCATACTGATATTACTCACAAATTCAAATATTAACACACAGACAAGACATTTTTACATTTCATTAATTTGAATATTACATGGAGACATATTCAAATGACGAAACACAAAGAGCCCACATAAGCCTATACGAGCAAACCGACCTCCTGTTTGATCTTCTTCAGGGGAGGCTGGTCCAGGTGCACCCCTCCTACACTGATCTCACACTCCTGAGGCTCCTGCTTGATAGTGCCAACCACACAAGAGTCCAGTGAAGGACTGTGGACCTGGAACAGAACCAGAATGGAATCTTAGATCAAAAAAAAAATCAAAATATATATGAAGGTGTAAACTCACAAAAAAAAGAGACTCACCCGCTTCAGAGGTCCGTATTTGGCATCTTGCATTATCAGTCCTGATTTGAACGGAGTGGGTGTGCGAGGAGAGCACTCCATAATGGAACGCCTCAGATTGGGGGTGCGGAATCTGAAATGTGACGGCCATACACAGGAACTTAGGAATTCTGTTTATAATTGCATTTTAATTAGCCTATAAATGTCAACAGATGACGTCTTAATCACATAATTTAATCTGAGATTATGCTTAAAATGTGCAGAGAATCAAATGGCTCCTTACAGCTCAATTTCTTTCTGAGGTCGGAGAGCGATGTCATGTTGCAGTGCTTTCTGGGAGCAGACAGGTGAGGGCGTGACAGGTAAGGTTTGACTGTCTGAGTCTGGGCTCACTGATGCATTGAAGAACTGCAATGAAAGAGAAAAACCCTACAATTACAGTACATTCTAAACACACAAACCACATGTTGAATATTCAGAGCTTTAAGAGGACTTCTGGATGAGAACAAAATCTCCGTAAATAAAAAAATAATTATATTAATAATGTTATATTACTAACAATATTCAATTAAATATAGTCATTACAAATGGGTCTGTAACCTTAAAGGTGTAGATTGACACCCCAAAATTAAAAACCTAAAAATCCCTTATTTTGTTCCAAACCAGCACAACTTTCTTTCTACCTTGGAGCACAAAAGTTGTTAAAATGTTAGGGTCTCTATTAAATAGGGTCACCATTCACTTTCATTGCATCTTTTTTTCATATGGTTAAAGTAAATGGTGACTGAGGCTAGCATTGTGCTAAATTTCTTCTTTTGTGTTCCATAAAGTTCTAATGGGTTTGGAACAACATGAGGATGAATTAAAATAAAAAAACAAATTGGTGAACTGTCTCTTTAAATGTTAAAATCCTTATGCAATGCTCAGAATAATTGAAACACTGGCATGCCATGCAAAACACACCTGCAAATATTTGCTAAACATAATATCAACAAGTATAACATAAATAGCTGTCAAGGGAATTAAAAATGATTTCATGCGTTAAACTATATGCTGATAACAGGGTGTTTATGGGGCATTCCTTTCAATCTGACCCTGGCATTCAAGAAGGCAAGGCAACATTCCTTATTAACACAACACACTCAACTTAAAAAGATAATTTCTGATACTGAAGTTGATTGCTGTCTTGGTTATTTAGTGCTTGACTCGACCAGGGAACTAATAAAAGCAAGCAAAATCAACAGTACCACTGATTAAACCCTTATTCTGTAGAGATATAAAGTGTTAAAAGAGTGTCATAAAAGTGTAAAAACATGACATGAGCAACCTAAATAGAGCTGAAGTAATACAATCTAATATATTTTCACTTAAACATTTATGACCTTTATGAATCTTACGCAGGTTGACACATGCAGATTGATTTGTATTAGTGTGATTGATTAGACTCATGGTGCTCAGATAATCAGTATAATACTCCTTGATAATTGGGTGACTGATTGGATGGGGTTTTGATTATGGAGTGGCAGTTTCAGGCATCACTCTGGTACCTGATAGGGAGAATAGGGTAGGTTTCTGGCGACTGAATGTTTTGGCGTAGAGCAAAGAAATATGAGGACACTGTTGTCATCACTGTGGGCGGGTGAGTTGCAGCCACTTGAACCCTGATTGGACTGTGCCTTGTCCATTTTAGACAACCTCCTATCAGAGTGTCTGTTGACCCAGATAGGAGGGGCCTGAGAAGACGAGATTACATGAGGACACTGGGGTGGCTGAACACTGCTATCACCTGACATCCCATCATTTAAGATACCACAGTCAAAAGTTCGGATACATACATGCTACTATTTAATAGTAAAGTCAATAAACTATGAAATAGCAGAAATGGAAGTATGAGAACTACGTATGTAGTGACCACAAAATATTCAACAAATCAAAACTAGGCATTGTGCCACCCGAGATAAAACAGTTTTAAACGCGTTACCATGTATGCATGAAAGCTGCTTTTCTTTACATTACGGTCCAACTCACCCATTAAAAAATCTTTTAGTAAAGACACTATTTAAAATTGTCTACACAAGAAATTTCAAGCATTTCATAACATAAATTTAAGTCTACTGTGCCCAAAATTCTGACTGATGTGTACATTACAACTAAGGTCACCAATCCTTTTAGATTTGTTTAGATAGTTTGTCATGTAGTATAGTATCCATTCTTTGTCTCTTACCGAATCAATGGCATCAATAAACTCCGGCAAGGTGGAGTTGTTGTCATTGTTTGGGCTGTTTGTGTTGCCATGGGCGCTCTCTTCTGGAAGGCAGCCCTGCTCTAGGGATGGTGCTGGGACTGAAACAGCTGAGCTGTCCGTCAAAGAGCCACGGCTCCACCCACTGAAGACAGCCATGGAGATCTTAAAGAGAGAGGGAGGTAAAAAGATTAATTTTCAGAGAGAGAACTGTGTTTGTGTGTGTGGGAGGGTGTGAGAGGCAAAAATTGAGCAAAATAAAGAGAGGGATGGATGGAGGAACAACGATGAGAGAGAAAGGGAACTTGTCGAGTTGAATGATGTGAAGTGTTGGGAGGGGGGTAAGAGTTGCACAAGGAGTTAAACAGAGCTTGTGGTGTGATAAGGGACAATTGCATCATTTAGCCAAGCAGTTAGAATGTGAAATAGACCCCCAGATGCTTCCTCCAATTAATCACATTCTCACACACACACAAACACAAACACACACACACACACACACACACACACACACACACACACACACACACACACACACACACACACACACACACACACACACACGTTGGTGCAGCTGAGGACTCTCCATAGACATAATGATTTTTATACTGTACAAACTATAGATTCTATCCCCTAACCCCAACCCCTAAACCTAACCCTCACAAAAACTTTCTGCATTTTTACATTTTCAATAAAACATCGGTTAGTATGATTTTTAAACGATTTGAATTATGGTGACACTAGAAATGTCCTCAAAAACCACATTTATAGCATAATGCCCTTAAAAAAAGTCTTCGTAAACCACTTAAACCTGCTCACATGCACATACTTTTATTTACAGTAACGTCTAAATGGGGACATATCACAGACTTCAATTGGTTTTAAATAAAGGTAATGTAGAAGAACACAAACACAGAATCCAAAATGGCATTTTTAGAATAAATAAATAAAACAACCTTTTTACTGTTTATTCTATTTATTAATTGTTTTTCCAAATGTCCCCAAAGAGAGGTTTTCCATATTTAGCTAACTACTGGCCTTGGATACATATACAGTATGTTCCTAAACTATGGCAAGGTATGTTCAAACACTTACTGGTAGTGCTTGTTGGCCCTTCAGCTCGTTTTCTGTTGACATCAAGAGCATCTCAATCTCTTTCACCCTCTTTTCTTTCTCGGGGTCCTCTTCGCTGTAGTGTCTCTAAAACACAGGAACAATGACAGTGTAGAGTGAATAAAACTTTATGTATTCTTCTACTTAAAAGACCACATGTGAAAGCAAAACTAATCCTATTTACTTTCTTAATGCATGTTACTGGTCTTATTTGTGCATGAAGTTTGAATGTTTGTATTCATAAACGTTTTTCAAAATTTGAAACAACCTTTCTTTCTACTGACATACACTTAGTCCTAAATCATTTTCAGTATATAGTTTCTTGACTAAAGATCAATTACGATAATTTAATCTTTTATTGAGGCTCTGCATTTTCAAGTAGTGTTTTGTTGTGGTCATTAACATTAGCACTTTCAGAATAGCTTCAACAAAATTGCTCTTGGGTTACCTGGATAGCAGCAGTGCCATGTTGAGGCATGTTCGAGATGTTCAACTGAAGAGCAAGTGGAAATGGCACCTGAATACAAGAAAACACAAGAAACAATTGCAAATAGGGAACAACATTCATGCAAATCTGTACATTTAACTTGAGTGTGTCCTCTTTGTCCAAAATAGCATAATTTAAATGGGTAAATACGAGTGAGATAACATTCATCATCCATACCCGTTGTGAGTCAGACATGTAGTATGGATACTGGTTGCTCATGGAGGCAGGCATGGATGCATTGTTCGTTGTGTGATTGTAGTTTAGGAGGTGAGGAGGTTTAGCGTAGCTGTTGTTTAGTGGAGTGGGGCTCACTTTGGCGGCGTGCTGCAGGTAGCCCTCCTGCTCAACTTTCCGCCGCATAGTGGAGTTCCAGTGGTTCTTTATGGCATTATCAGTTCTGATAATAAAAGAATAATAATTCGAACTTCATTAACACAAACATATAACAGGATTCCATTAAATTTTTTGACCAAAGAATCTCAATAACTGTTTGTTTGTGATTACTAGATAAGGATTTTCAGAAATCGTTTTTATAGAGTAGCACTTACATACAGCAATTTCGAGTCGATTACAAATTTTAGAACTGAACATAACTAAAAAAAACATACTATGAAAAATTCCGTAACTTTTTAAGATTTCATTCATTTCCGTACCATTGCCAGGCCTTGAAATCACAATACTGTTTAATTTAAATTAAATTTGTATTTCCTAATAGTTCTAGGTTTTCCATGACTGTGGGAACCCTAAAATAAGAATAATTTAAACTCTTTTTTGACATTCTCTTACCTGCCCGGAAGTAGCTTGGCAATCTCTGCCCATCGGTTTCCAAGTTTCTCATGAGCTTGGTAAATAATCTGATCTTCTTCCTCAGTCCAGGAAGTCTTCTTCACTTCTGGGTTCAGGTGGTTGTGCCAACGCTCTCTACATTGCTTACCGATCCGACCTTTCAAATGCTTTGCGATAACAGACCAACGCTTAGGGCCATACTTCTGAACCAACTCAATCACCTGAGAGAAGACAGCAAGGCAAAGAAAGAAGATGCACAGGTAAATATCTGAAAAGGCTCACTTAGACCTTTTTTTAGTGCACAAAAGGAGATCAGTCTCAGTCACCTTTCACTTTAAGTAAATGGTGACTGAGTCTAACATTTTGCCTTGTTTCCTTTCATGTTCCACAGAGAAAAGAAAGTCAAATGGTTTGGAACAACACAAGGGTTGAGTAAATGATTACATCTAACTGGGTTTAACTGGGTTAACTGACCTTTTAAGCAGGTTCCAAGGATAACTTGCAAAGAGTTTGCTTTTGGTTGGTTAAACATTTAAAATAGAAATTGCGACTTAGATGGTTAAAAAGGTATCTAAATAATTAATTGCAATTAATATCAGGATTTTATGAACACCTTAACACATTCAGTTCCTCATTAATATAAATACAATATAATATCAGTGAAAAGGAATACATTTCAGATTTGATGTTGATGAAGGGGTACTTAAGCCTTTGTGTACACAAGACACACAAGATTGGGAAACACTGAATTAGAGCACGGGAAAAGGAAAAGGAGGGGTGCGTAAATAGAATTGAAAATAGAAATAGAAAAGAAGCGGAGTTCTAGAAGCCCGCAAAAACCCAGAAAAAAGAGAACTTGCATTGCATAAGTGATACAGAGAGCACATAGATACAGGTAGTGGTATTACACCAAATAGCTGTAAAATACACCTGTTAATGACTTCTGCAAGGTCATAAAAATTATGATAAATAGAGAAGCACCTGGTCCCAACAGTTAATCATTACAACACAACACCCGCTCAATGGATCTTCATTTCCCCCCTCAATTCTTTCCTGGTTGCATGAGGATTAGTTGGTGATGTAATAGCAAATTTGTGGTTGTATTTTGGTTGTTTGGATTTTTTTGAGGTGACATTTTGGTTGTTGTCTCCCATCTTATGGTAATACGTTGGCCTTTGGCTTAATGTCTAATTATTTTGTGTCCTATTGTAGATGTTGTTAGTCTTACCCGTTGGTCCTCTTCTTTAGTCCATGGGCCTTTGATTAGTTCAGGGTTGAGAACTTTTTGCCAACGATGCTGACACTGAACATCTGTGCGATTCTATGAATACATAAATTGATAGATAAATAACATTACAAATCAGAGAAATTAGCTTAATAAACCTGGCATGTAAATTGCATTGAATTAAATGTTAGATGGGTTAGATGAGTTAGATGGAGTTAGTCTGCATGAGATTGCCAGGTGTTTTGGAAACCCCACAGAGTGATTCAGAAATGAAACTGCAGTTTCTGATTCTTGTTCATGTGCTGAGATTTACGCATAACGATCTATATCTAGATTTGGATTTTTGGCTATAATAAGATCACAGTATCTCCATGTGTCTATGAATGTGTGCATTGTGTGTGTTGTGAGAAATTGTTATATGTGTCTGTGTGTGAACATGTCCTTCTACCTGAGTGCACATTTGTATGTGTGTGTTTGTTTGTACATCCGTGTGTTCATGCAGGTGCGCAGTGGATTCTGAAACCCTGCCTAATCCCCCCCATTTGACTCTGTTCCAAACTAGGCCAACCAATGAGGAATACCCAATTATGCAAAATTCTCCAAACACACTTCTGCAGTACCTGATCCTTTGATTATTCACATGCAAATGTACATATCTAAAACACCACACCTAACATAACCTAACCTAACCCCCTAAAGCCTTAATACACAACCTACATACATAGACACACACACTTAAACAATCATATATAAACACACACACTCACAGGTAGAAAGCTGGCAATGACTTTCCAGTCTTCTGATCCATGATGCTCTACCAGCCTCTTCAATTTCTCATCCTGTAAAGAATAATCCAAACATTTTAGCAGCGAATACATAATTAATAAAAGAAAACACTTTACAATAAGGTTCCATTCATTAACATTAGTTAATGCATTAGGTATCATGAACAAACAATGAACAATATACAGTATATTTTTACAGCATTTATAAACCTTTGTTTATGTTTGTTAATAAAATAAAATAGTTTGTTGTTACTTCATGTTTGTTCATACTGCATTACCTAATGTTAACATATACAACTTTTGGTTTTAAAATATATTAGTATATGTTGAAATTAACATGAACTAAGATTAATAAATGCTGTAAAAGGATTGTTTATTGTTAGTTCATGTTAACTAATGTTGTTAACCAATGTTAACAAATGGAACCTGTAATGCTTGCTTCTGTAAATATACTCACCTCAAAAAAGCTACATAAAGATTTTCGATAAAATTATTAATGCAAAAACAGGCCAAAAGTTTAACTTCACTTCGGAATAATGGCGAAAAGGTGACATATTACTTGTTAACAGATTAAATTAAATTTAAAACATAAAACTATCTTTTGTCCTTGGATTTACACCATACATTAATGAATAAAAACATGCATCATTCAGAATACAAAATAAATTACAAGTACTTTGTAAACTCTTAAAATAAAGCTTAATTCTGTGTTTGAAGCACAGATCAGAACATTAGAAAATAAAAACACCCAAACAAATCCAGACACAGTTTTGCATACCTCTTCACGGGTCCAGCGTGTCTTGCCGAGGTGGCGTTTTCCTGTCTTGGCATGAGGACCGTCGTAGTCATGATCATAAATCTCCACATCATCATCATCTTCGTCACTACTGTAAACACTGGAGGTAGGGGGAAGTTGTAAATGATAGATTGAGAGATAAAGAGAGTAGGGGGCAACAGAGAATATAAAGTGGCAAAGGGTAAGAAAGGTGGGGTGGAGGGACAGAGGAAATAGGGGGTAATTTGAGGTCAAGCAAAAGTACAAGCATGAAGGACAAGGGAAGGAAAAACAACAACAAGGGAATGGGGGACAGGAAGGAAGATCCTCATTAACATGTAAGCATTGGATCTATGTTGCCATACATAAAACACCCTTTCACCCCTATACTCCTATCACGCAATAAAGAAAAATTAAACGATAACACGTCAACACAAAACTAGAGTGGCTGATCCAGTACAGCCGGCAGGTTAGGGTGCAAGGGGGACACTCAAAGAAACCTGTTCTGATGTTTTTGGTTTCCACAGAAACAGCAAGCGTGTGCGTGGACTGGCACTGTTTCATGATGGAAGCATGTTCAGACCTGCACAGGTACTGTCAAAACCATCTCACCTGGCCAGCTCTTAGCCAATCAGAATGGTGCATAAGCAGGGGAACAATGTTCCGCTGGCCTTTGTGCCACAGGTGTGTGTGTGTGTGTGTTTGTATGTGTGTGTGTACTTTTATACTCAGTGTTTATCCTCCCTGCTATTGCTTTAAACAAAAGATAAAGATGATAAGTCACTTCCTTGACAACAAAGTACTTCAAATGACATTTTAAACTCAAAGCGCACCTTGCTCACTAAAATAAAATGAAATTAGTCAAATAGATGTTATAATTTGGAATTTGCATTTGACTTGTTGATGTGTCCTTGAGACTGAAAGCTTATTCAGAGGACTTTTTAAAATATCACTGAGTCGCGCTATGGTTTATCATAATCGTATGTGAGCCATTTTTTTTTTTTTTTTAAACAAATCCAAAATTTGTGCACCTGTAACCTGAGCCTAATGTATTGTCTTTATATACAATTATAAATGGTTTCAGTTTGGGGCTTCTTATGCAAATGATGGTGGGCTGTATGACTGTATTTCTCTACCGCAACAACTTTGTGTTCGCTCGTGCAGTCATTTTGCGGGGTAGTAATAGCGACCGGGGTAACAAGTGCACAAGTGACAGACGTGCTGCGTCACTTTTTCTGTACGGGAGATCCGCGGTCTCTCTACATTAGCAAATGCTTATAATCTACACGATTCTTCTGTCGTTTTAAACATGAACTTAACACAAGAATACTAATTACTCCAAACCCGACATCCGCGAGGACAGGACATTTTGATAAAATCCATAATATATAATCCATCCCGCTCACATGTTGGCTAATTTCAAGCATAAACATGCTGGCGTGCAACCTGGAACGCGCGTTCGATTTATTGAAAAACTCTGAAATAATTCGAAAATAACACGTGAACGTGCCGAGATGTTTTCTGCAGTCGCCCGCTATTTTTCGACCACGCTACGTCGCCGAGCTGTCACTGCGCTTCTCGGCAATGTGTGTGTGTGTGTGTGTGTGTGTGTGTGTAATTTTAGGGGAAGTACCGAATCTCAACGTGACCCTTCGAGCGGACCCGCACGCGCTACCTGTGCGCACGGTGAATGAATGAAAAATTAAATGCACAAGAGCTCGAGACCACCGCGCGGGCGCGAGCGAGAAGCGCACATGCCAGATGACCACCTGTTCGGCGCGGCGCGCGCTGCACACTGAGTCTCATAATAACCATTCCGCTAAAAGATGTATGTGTTTTTTTTAAATGCAACTGTTTTGAGCATACATTTCAGCTGCATTTAGTTAAAAAGATAACGTGCCCCTCAAGAGTTGTCTAATCTCAAGTCTAAATGTACACATGTGTCTGTGAAGCGCAATCTGTTAATGTGAGCAAAATAAATTGAACTCTTAAAGCTCACCTGTGTCTAGGTCGCCTCGCCATCCCGGTGGGTAGAGAGGTGGTGATGAGTGCGCGCGGCTCAAGGGTGCTGAAGTGTGGAGTGCTGTCAGCTCCTAGGGTAGGCTCCACTTCGAGGAGGAAGTGCCGATATTAAACTCTAGCGGATTGTGCGACACTGTAAACAGATCCATCAGACAAAGCTGGGACTGCCTCACCCTCCCGCTAAATTTGGCGCCTCAGGTCCTACGCATGCGCGCAACTCTTTGACTATTCACTAAATATAGCGCCTTTTCAGGCAGAGCTGCGCGCTAATCTTCCACTGTGTTTTTCGTTTGGAACAATTATATTGTGCTTTTCGAGGTAAAAAAAAATAAAAAAGTCAGGGAGGGGTGGCAGCGCATTTCTTAGAGGACAATGTGCATTGTGAGTGGGAGCGAAAGTTTGGCAAACAGAAGGGGAAACAGAGCGTGAGGGGTCCGGGGTACCTCTCCCGGCGCTGTTTCTGCGGTTCTGAGGCAGTTCAAACAACGCGAAAAACACCTAGTTAAAATAAGCTGTTAAATTTCCTGTTAATTATTTTATATTGCCTGCTTTTCTCACTTCCATATGGTTGCAATGCTTTCGCTTTTACTTTGTCAGAAATGCACCACCTCTGGTTTGCTAATAATTTCACTTTTGCGTTAGGAATAAAGTTACACAATACATAAATCACTGAGATGTTGTTGTTGAAAGCCAAGGTTGGGCTATTAGTTTGGATTGAAAAGTAGAGAAGCTTGTTTTAAGTTAACTTGCATGTCCAACCTGTTGCCATGATGTGATTGTGTCTAATTGCATAATCATGCAGTAACCAGCAAACTCTCTCTCTCTCTCTCTCTCTCTCTCTCTCTCTCTCTCTCTCTCTCTCTTTGTGTCACATACACCCACATCTGATCACAGAACTCTTGAGGGTTGTGGTGTAAATGTTTTCTTTTTGTCTACCCATTGCGATTACTGCTTGGAATATTGTGGATATCACTTATCATATCGGTCAGCGCGAGCAATTGTCACTGACCACTGGAGCTCACGTGCTCAGCAGAGCTCGCGGAGCGCAGCTCGGGAACGCGCCTGTGTTGTGTCTGCGCGCTGACTGAGAGCGCTCATCCATGCATTGCAGAACAAGGAGGGGTTGTTATGGGGGGTGCTTCATTAACAGAGAAACACATTGTCGCCATTTTATTAAAGTAGCCAACTTCAACTTCCCTATATGAAATAATTAGCACGTGTGGTTTATATCTCAGTCAGACTACTGAACTCACAATTATGTCTTGATTTTTACTACTGTTTGCTGTGGTGACATTCAGTTATCCTGTAATAATCACAATAATAATAAATTAATAATAGTATGTTGTGTTATCAGATAAAGTTTGTGAGATGTAAATGATAAAGGAAACGGGGGTGATAGGGGAACCGTGAAAATATCAAGAAAATTTGTAAAAATTGTTTATATATATATATATATATATATATATTAACATTAATAACGTGGAAAAATTACTATTAGAATTTGAAAAAGAAATTCAGAACTTCTTAAACTACTTCAAAGAGTTCTGACCAAAAAATCCTCCATGTGCAGCAATGACAGCTTTACAGATCCATGGCATTCTAGCTGTCAGTTTGTCCAGATACTCATGTGACATTTCACCCCACACTTCCTGTAGCACTTTCCATAGATGTGGCTGTCTTGTCGGGCACTTTACGCACCTTACAGTCTAGCTGATCCCACAAAAGCTCAATGGGTTTAAGATCCATAACACTCTTTTCCAATTATCTGTTGTCCAATGTCTGTGTTTCTCTACCCACTCTAAATTTTCTTTTTGATTTTCTGTTTCAAAAGTGTCTTATTCTTTGCAATTCTTCCCATAAGGCCTGCACCCCTGAGTCTTCTCTTTACTGTTGTACATGGAACTGGTGTTGATTGGGTAGAATTCAATGAAGCTGTCAGCTGAGGACATGTGAGGCATCTATTTCTCAAACTAGAGACTCTGATGTACTTATTCTCTTGTTTAGTTGTACATGTGGTCTTCCACATCTCTTTCTGTCCTTGTTAGAGCCAGTTGTCCTTTGTCTTTGAAGACTGTAGTGTACACCTTTGTATGAAATGTTAAGTTTATTTTTTTTTACAATTTCAAGCATTGTATAGCCTTCATTCCTCAAAACAATGATTGACTGATGAGTTTCTAGAGAAAGCTGTTTCTTTTTTGCATTTTTGACCTAATATTGATCTTAAGACATGCCAGTATATTGCAGTGTCAACTCAAAAACAAACACAAAGACAATATTGAGCTTAATTTGATTAACCAAACAGCTTTCAACAGTGTTTTATATAATGGTAAGTGATTTTCTAGTATCAAATTAGCAATTTAGCATGATTACTCAAGGATAATGTGTTGGATTGATGGCTGCTAGAAATGGGGTCTGTCTAGATTTTATAAAAAATGACTTTTTTCAAATTGTGATGGTGCAGTTTTTTACATCAGTAATGTCCTGACTATACCTTATGATCAGTTGAATGCCACTTTGGTGAATTCAAGTACCAATTTCCTTCCGAAACAGCAAAATCTATACATTATGCCAAACCTTTAGTAAGTTATAGTAAGATATAAAATAAAAACAAATCTGCATTTAGTTTTGAGATATGTAAAATATTTCTAGAACATTTAGCTTTCACATTTAGATTTTATTTTTAAAGCACTTTACAAATAAATTTGAATTCATTTAAAATGTTTTTCTTCAAGTTTACACATCTTACATTACTGTGATAGTGAAAATAAGACAATAAGGAAAAAGGATACAATATAAACTTAATAATACATGAAAAGTAAATACTTTTAGAGATAATATTTTACATATAATATTTTAATAATTTATTTTGCCTTTAAAATAATGACAATATAAAAGGCAATTTTTAAATATAATTTACTATTTTCTAATACAGTAAAAATGGGTCCTTATACATGTCAATCAAGATCAAGATTGTCCTTGCAATTTTTGGGTGAAAAAAGGTCATTTTTTGCGGATGTTTGAGGTCAGCTACCCACACAGTGAAAGGTTCCATTAACTGAAGTGTTCAAATAGTTTTTGTGTTAATTTTGAATAGTATATATATGTTGTTTTATTATTTAGAACATAACAAATGTATTTTTGGGAATGTTTCTTTGAAAAGGGTGCTTGTGCTGTGTTTCATGTTTAATATAAATTCAACTTTGTTTGACAGATTTTTATCTAATGCAGTGGCATTCATTTTTAAGTCAGATCAATGTTAGTGATGATCTTTTGTCCTTTCTTGTCCTTATGGTGTTTCTGATGTGTTAAAATGCGAAGTAGGTAGGCAGTGCACTAACTAACAAAACTATTAATGGTATTGCCATTATTAATTGTGAAAGGACAGTATATCTTTATAAATAGCATTGCTCAACTGTAAGGCCCTATGACATCACCACTGTTTCCGAGTAAACTCAGTTTCGGTAGTTTGAGTTTTGGAAGTGCCCAAAATGGATGATTTGGACTGTACGACTCAACTAACCCTATTGCCCCCCACTCAAACTGTAGTGTGTCTGAGGCTTCTAAAACATGTCTGGAAACATCAGATGTACATGGAGCATCACTAAGAATGCGTGTATGTATGTGATTAATTTAAAGTGCACAGTTTTCCATTGCAGCATCTTAGTCACTTTTGTGCCCTGAAAATATTTGTGAGTCACTTTGGACCTGGACACCACACACAGACTAAACACTCAGTGTTCAGTGAACATTCTCCCTTGTGTTGTGTTTGTCTTTTCACAAATCTGTTCCTCCCATGATACCTAGTCACTGATACAACCTGTGGGTAACACTTTTTTAGAAAGATGCAGTGGAAGAAACAACCCTTCACCACACACACATACCGCACAGAAGGTGAATTGTGGGGCACTCAAATGTTTATCTCCTGTCTTGTCTTCTAATTGTTGACCAACCAAGAACCTTTGTATAAACCATCCCTTAACAATTGTTGTTAATAACAAGAAAACACTTATTGATTATGCATATATTTGTTGTGCATAAAATATTTTTCTGTACATAGAAGAACTCCTCCCACTGAATGCCTTTGCAACACACTCTCTGTAGACTATATATTGTATATCTGGGTCACTCTAAGACAGCATGATTCAATGAAGCATCTGTATGTCTGTAGCGTTGAGTGTGTTCTTAAGTTAAATATAGATGTATACTCAAAGTTCCAAATGTCATGCAGATGTGAATGAAACATGTTTAGTGCATACAGTATCAGATTAGTAACTGTGGTTAAATCTTTCTCAATGTCTCACACACACAGTATGAGAGCTGTACTAACATGGTGTGAATAGAGCAAATTTCACGACACATCACATTCTGACTATTAAGACATTATGTAATATCTTTACTATTCAACAGGTAATTAAATCAATTCAAAATTTACCAGTACTCTCTGAAGTGTTTAAATACTTTCTACACGTCTCATACAGCACAAGATGAAATCTTAGTTACGCGAAATAAAAATGGAACCAAGTTGATTTTCCACAACAGTTTTTGGGACAATTTAGTATCACCCAGCATTTGAACATACCCAATTATCAAAGTAGGGGCACAACACTGAGAAGACTTAACAAAAGGTAAGGTAAAGGATCAATATTCTAAAGTAAAGGGGGGTATGCGGGTAGCAAAAGTGTGAGTGGCTAGCTCTGCACACTTTGGTGTTTTTTTGATTATTTTCATGTTATAACCAGTGAGATTCGATACACCCAGTTACATATTTGCTCCTTGAGGTAAACATGGCAAAGAAGTCAAAATCCTCAGACTCTGGAGACATTAAAAGACACTTACGTTTTCAAGATGAGGCCTCTCGATTTGGGAAGCACGTCAGGAGAAGAAATCCAACGTCAACTGTCCAACATCTCGTGATGCTGACAAAGGTGGTTGCTGACTTGGAGGATCTTGCTCTAATACATGGATCGATTACGGTGATGGAAACAAAATTCTCTAAGTTGGTCACATTGGAATACATTTTGGAAAAACTGGAATATTTCGAAAATAGGAACCAAGGAAAACTATAGAGATTGTTGGAATTCCTGAGCATGAAGAGGGCAGAGATATGGTGAAATTCCTGGAAGAGATCTTCCCGAGTCTGCTCGACATAACAGGCCATAAGCTGGAAGTCGAGCGAGCTAACAGAGTCCCAGCTCAGAGATCTGTTGAGGGAGAAAAGCCCTGATCAATTCTGGCCAAATTTCTGAGATCATCTGATAAAGATATTGTGTTACGTGAGGCAAGGAGCAAAGGAAAGCTTTCTTGGAAGAATCAAAATATTTTCTTGTTCCCGGATTTTGCGAATTTGACAAGAGAGAAACGCGATCTGTTCAAGAAATGTAAGAAACTCTTACATCAACGGAAGATCGCTATTGCACTGATGTTTCCGGCCAAACTGAGAATAGATACTAAGGATGGCCGCAAAGTATATTTATGCCCCAAAAAGGCACTGGCCTTCAAACAAACTATGGGTTAATAAACCATTGGGCATTTTTTATGTGAGTGGACTGACTTGCTGTTCAGTGTCTCGACTGTCTAAGGAAGATGGGCGCTATTTTTTGTTTCTTTCTGCATTGGCCCTGCCTAGCGGGAGTTTGTTTTGTGGCATGACATTCCAAGAAACATTTGCATTGACGGAAGATCGCTTTTACACTGAAGTTCCCGGCCAGACTGAGAATGGACACTATGGATGACCGCAAAATATCTACATGCTCACATAAAGGACATCTTTTATAAAGTTGACGGTTGAAGTCTAAAAAAGGTGTATTTTTTTATGAAGCCTCCGAGTGAATTGGAACCGGGATGACGGTTTTGCTTCTTTATGTGCTGGCTCCGCCTGGCGGCTGGAGCTTTTCTTGTTGAATAATACTGCTTCGGGTCAGTTGTGGATGAATCTATTCATTCTTTGTGCTTACTGTTGGCTGGAATTTGTTTGTGTGGAGTATTTTTAAGGGATATTGGATTGATTACGTCATCTGCTGCACTCATAACAGCTGGCCCACTGAATAATTGTCTGTTTGTCTGAAGAAACTGAACGGCTTTATATCGGAGTTTGTTTTGTGGAGGAACATATCTTCAAGACAGTTCTGAGAATGAATCTACATGTTCTTTGTGTTTATTCTGCTTGATGGCTGGGGTCTGTTTTACAAAGTATTTTCTGTTATGTAAATTGGCCTCACAAAATTTGTGCAGAAGCACCAGACTTGAGCAATCCGATAGCAAATTTGTCGCGGGGGTTCTAGTACATGGACCTTCCGAGTTTAGATGGATTGACGCCGGTTGGCGTTGTCGTGCGTGGGGTTAATGCGCACATTTTTCTTTTTTCTGTTTCTTTGGTTCTGGAGAATGTTTGGGGTGTCACTGTTGCACTAATGTTGGAATGTGGTCTGAATAATCTTGCTTTTGACACATATATATTTTTTATTATTATATCAATATGTCAAACGTTAATATGAGTGGATTATCTCTCCCACATGGAATGTGAATGGGTTGGGGCACCCCATAAAAAGAAGGAAGGTTATTTCTCTTGTTAAGCATTAGAAATATGTTATAGTGTTTCTTCAAGAAACACATCTTTCCCCACAGGAAGCTGAAATATTTGGGAAGATATGGGGTGGACATGTTTTCTTTGGTGTTGGTTCAAGTAAGAGTAGGGGAGTCATTATACTGATAAATAAACATCTACAATTCAAATTTCTTAAACAGATTAAAGATAAAATAGTATGAGTCATTATTGTTTAGCAGACATTCAGGGGAAAAGTTTGATTTTGGCTAGTATTTACGCACCTAATGCTGATGATCAGGGCTTTTTTATAGATCTTGAAGGGATGTTGCAAACCGCTGGCACCCCTGATGATATAATATTGGGAGGAGACTTTAATTTATTGATGAACTCAATCCTTGATCATAGTGAAGCAAAAGTGTGTAAGCCCCCTAGAGCAACGCTTCACAGGATGTGTAAAAAATCTTGGTCTTGCAGATATTTGGAGACTTTTGGACCCATCTGGTAGGGACTATACATTTTTTTCATCAGTTCATAAGATTTATTCAAGAATTGATTTTTTCTTGATATCTAAATCCCTCATTTCATCTGTTGTTGACTGCTCAACTGGAAACATTTTAGTCTCAGATAACGTCCTGGTGAGTTTAGAGATGTTGCCACATACAGTGAAAAAGAAATCATGTAGCTGGCGCTTTAATTGGCATTTGATCTCATTGGTCGCTTCCACTTGAGTGAGCCCCTCCCTGATTCTGTATAGAACAGGATGTTCTGGCCCCTATTTCACCATTGCAGAGCCTTTCTATCAAATTAATCTGAGAAGTTAAGTTACACCATGTTATCTCGCATTTGGACTCGGTATGGACAAGTATCCAGACTGTTTATTTCAGACATTTTTTAAAATCTTGCCTCGAGCATATGGCTGAACCCCAAATTATGCATCAACAAGTCCCCTTTTTGCTGGTCAGAATGGATTGGTAGGAGGATTACTGCACTCGGTGACCTATATGAGAGAGGAGTGTTGAGATCCTTTCAAAGTTTGGTTAAACTTTTTGGGATTTCCAGATCTCAGTTCTATAAGTATTTACAGTTGCGCCACCTGCTCTGTACTGTTCTTGGGAGTGGTTTACACTCCCCTTAAGCGACAAATACTCTGAGAGTGAGGATTACTGCTTTTGGAATAGGGCATGAGGCATCAGTGTATTACTCCCTGCTAATTCAGGGTCTGGGGGACAGAACTTCAGCTTCTCTTAAGAGATTATGGGAGAAATATCTAAAATATTGGAGTACGGAGTGTGGACTAGGATTCTAAAAAAACATAAAATCTGCATCTAGAGACGCAAATGTACACCTTATGCAATTTAAGATTTTACATAGAGTCTATTGGACCCCCACTAGATTGTATAGGCTTGGTCTTAAAGACACACCCACAGACAAAACCTATGTCTTTTGGGGATGTGTTAAGACACAAGAGTTTTGGTTGAGGATTCAGAGATTTATGTCCAAGGTTTTGGCCTCTCAAATTTTATTCTGCCCCAGTCTCTGTATTTAAGGAGATGGGGCAGTCATTAATTTGGAGAATAAACACATGAAAAACTGGGTCCTAACTGGGTCCAGATAGATTATTTTAAGGAGTTGGAAGTCGGCTGGAGCAACCCCATTTCAGGAGTGGTGTTCAGAGATGACCAGAGTGGCAGCTCTTGAGGAGGGGATATCCAGATTATTGTTAGGATTAAATATTGATTATGTATACACTGTATATGCTTTGCTGTTCGTTTCTTATAGATGAATCAAGAAACATTTTAATCGCAAAGAATCTGATACAGAAGGAAGGAGGAGAGATATTGAAGGTGCTTTCCAGGACTAAAGTCTGCAGCTGCAGAGTTTTGTACTCCAAGGAGGGATAACACTTACAGGGGATTTTTTTTCTCTCCATCTGGGCAGCAGTATGAAGGTCAAAATATGATTTAAACATGCAACTTGACAGTATGCACATAACATTTTTACAAAAAAATTAAATAAAAATGCTATAAGGCACTTGCAATGGAAATTAAAATAAACATTGTATCAAAAGAACAGCCATATACAAGACATATACATTGTGTTTCATCATAATATGATTTTAGTGTGAAAACATCACTTACCAACCTTATCTATATAAATTTATTTCCAACTTTGTTGCCATGTAGATGCAACACAGGTAAACCCTTTTGATTCCATATAAAATGTTTAAACATAGATTATTTAAAGCATATAAACATGTATACGTTTACTTCTTGTGGCTATACGTTTGAAATGGTGTGTGTTTTAAATGAATTGTTCACCCAAAAATTTTAATTCTCTCACCATTTACTCCCCCTCATGGATCCTAATTGTGTATGATTTTCTTTCTTAATATAGCACATAAAGGTAGCATAAAAGTAATCCATATGATTATCCAGTGGTTTGTATGTGTCTTCTGAAGTGATCCAATCCGTTTTGGGTTAGAATAGACCAAAATATATCTCCTTTTTCACTATAAATCTTGACATCAGCAATCTCTTGCTGATCATGTTTTCAAGCTCAATTACACTTCCTAGTACCATCTGGCTGTCTGCCCATGCGCCAAGCACTAGCCTATAATGTGTGAGCTGGAAATCACGTTCATGCCTAGAGACTACAATGGCTGATAAGATCGCTTAAAATGACATGGATTGAACCACTGGAGTCTTATGGATTACTTTTATGATGCCTTTATGTGCTTTTTAGAGCTTCAAAGTTTTGGTCACCATCCACTTGCACTGTATAGACTTAAAGAGCTGTGGTATTCTTCTAAAAATCCTTGTTTGTGTTCTGCAGAAAAATGAAAGCCATATACATTTGAGATGGCATGAGGGTGGGTAAATGATACGAGAATTTTCATTTTTGGGTGAACTCTTCCTTTAATATTTATGGACTGGCCTCTTTCACTTCCATTACAAATGCCTACTGCCATACTAAATATTTTTGGTGGTAATCAATATTATGCTACAAATACTGTAGATTGATCACGCAGACAGAGCAAGCAGCTTTTAGAATTCTCGTGTCATTTCTGTTTAATCTAAAAAATTCTAAAAAAAATTGTATCTCCCTAAAACACGTCTGAGTGTTTTCTTACAGCGCATGCGCGTCCCTCCTGTTTCTGATGACGGTCCATACAACATGGCGTGCGTGAAGTGAAACGTCTACCAAAACTTTATTTGAGAATTGATTTCTCATCCTGCGTACTGTTTTTACGTGAAAGAAAGCCGTCGAACAAAACATGTCCCGCCACAGGAATGTCCGAGGTTATAACTACGACGAAGGTAGAAACGGAGAAAAGGATATTATACCGGTTTTATGTTAACGGGCATGTATGATTGCAGGTTAGCTAGTTTGTTTTGTAACATGCAGAGTTCAGATTATCATACTGCTGTCGTGTCACTCTTTCAGTAACAGCTGGACCACGCACATATACAGTGTAAACAAAAAACAGGGTTACCTCTTTTGACTTAAACTAGTATTCATTAATTGTAAACAAATACAGACTGTATTGCTTATGATGCCTTGTTATTTAATGAGCACAAGTTTTATCATTGGCTTGAAGTCATATGTTGTAACAGCTGGTTACCTTTCCTTGAGCACTAACAGTAGTGCTTCAGGTGGTGTGGCTGACTAGGCAAAACTGTTTCTGGCCCCATCAAAGCATTTCTCTTTGTTTATGCAGGTTTTGAACTGCTTTATGTTTTGGAGTATAACAGAATTTTTTTAATTTCTTCCTTGCCTGTAGACTTTGAGGATGATGATATGTTCGGACAGTCCGTGGAGGATGACTACTGCATCTCTCCTGCCACTGGTTTGTGTTGTAATTTAATGTTATGCATGTGATTTATTCAAATACATATATCATTTCATATAAGGGTGTCATTTGTTGTTATTTGTATTCATTTGGAATTATTTAGACCTACTATATGTATTTTTATCATAAAAGTTTGGGAATATATTTTGGATTACCATCAGACCAGTCATTTGTATAGAAATATAATCATTAACAATAAAATAATGAGTGTACAGTTTTGTCTGGTATGCCATGATGTTTCTGACTTTATGTTTTCATAGCTGCACAGTTTATCTACTCGCGCCAAGACTCAAGGCAAACACGACAGGTGGAGACGCTGGAGGAGGCAGAGTATGAGGAAGAGGAGGAGATGCCAACCTCTCCCACCATCACACACACACTTGACCCATTAGAGCAAGGTACACACTGACTATGTTTAAACGGACACCAGAAAGCCATTTATTGAGAGAAAGCTGGTTAAGGCAAAAAATCGGTGTATGCATTTACTTGTGCTGTGTTAGCGTGTTTTTCTTCTCAAATCGGACGATATTCTGACATTTTTAATGATTGCATCGGCTGATACATTTTCCCGTTTGGCCGATTTGTTTCTTGTGGGTTCCGAGAATCACCTGCTTGCATGCGAAACAACTTAGACATGTAAACGACCAATAATAGAACGATGTGCTGCACGGATTCATTTAAACGGTCTGTATATGAGAGCCGCGGCAGACACGTTTGAGCTCATAAAGTGCTCGCCTGTTTCATTCTCCCTCTCTCCTCAACAGTTCCCTGTAACTTTAACTGTCTTGTCTAATGATAAAAATGCAAATATCAATAAAACTAATATCATATACCATCTGCAAATATGTGCGTATCTCGTTTAATCAGATGTAATAAAAAAAAAACTCACACAACTTCAGCAAATCCAGCATCCAGCACGCAGTCACTCCTCAACAGTTCCCTGTAACTTTTAACTCTCTTTTCTAATGATGAAAGGTAAATATCAATAAAACTTGTATTATATACCATTTACAAATATGCAGATATCTTGTTTAAACATGTAATTCACGAAAATCCAGGGTTTTCTTCCCGTTGAGCGCTCATCTAATATCTTCTCCATAAGTGCTTATTCCATCAGCTAGAATCAAAAACTTCAGGATGAAAAGTTCCTCTGAGTCACAAATCATGATGGTCAGTCCCTGTCAATCCAAGCAGGCGATCCAGGCCATTTATTCTGTCAGGAGATTGAGGCTCACACTAGATCCGCTTGAGCTCGTGATTGCAACTTAAAGGCTGCGTCCGAAACCATGAAACTGCTGCTCCGGAGGCTGTATACGGTGGTACGATGAAATAAGTTACTTTATAAACTGTTTGGAGACCAGTTTCCTTAAGAGTTCCATTTAGTCAAAACAGCTGTCAGTTAAGCTTTGGCAGTTCGGTAGTAAGTCAGCTGCCAACTTTTCAGACGAAGCCCAAGGTAAAAGCGCTTCACGTGTGCTGTAAGTAAATGTCTTATTCTCTCTGCACTGTGTATACAATTGGTTTGATTCGGTATTTGATTTGGTAAATGCGATTGTTAATGTGCACATGTCATCCATGGATGCTGGATGACTGTGTGTACTGTTATTTCCTTCTGCCTAATAAATTAACTATTTCTTCATGTGCAAATAAATTACTAAAATTGAGGACTAAACAGAAATCTGCTGAAACTGCTATCTAGCATATCAAATATAATCATATTTTGTAGTTTTGTGTGAAATTGAGTAAATACTGTGCTAAATAAGAGTTTATATATATATATATATATATATTCTTTAGCAATTTTATGGTTATTTACTATATTAAATTGTGTGATATATCGGCATTGTGTCGGCCTATCAGCTACCCTGCTCTCTAGATATCGGCATCAGCCATTAAAAAAACATTTTGGTTGACCACTACCCATATACATGCGGCTCATTCAGTAAGCAGCTTTCTCCACAGCAATGGTCTATCCCTGCAATGCTTGTGTAAATAACAAACATGACATCAGAGAAAGACTTCACTATTTTATTCTCTGTTGCTTCGCTTTATTTCGAGATACTCCAGAGTTGTTTCTATCGCGACCTGAAGCAAAATTGTGCTGCAGTAGTGGGGTTTCCCTCTTATGTAAATCTCTGGAATTCCCCCATTGTACGAAAATGTGAGGGACAATCTGTATTTTACATTGGTGTGCATAAATGGGTTTAGTTTATAGTGTATGTGAATTTCCCACTGTACTCCCAGAAATGTTTAATTCTTTCCGCTCCATCCTATGACGTGTGTTCTCACACATGTGCACCTCAACAAACTGGTTAGAACGCTACTAATGCATTTACATGGCCACATTAAGGCCTTGTTCTCCGGGAGAAACCTATGTGTGTTAAACGCTTTCTCATAATCCCTTAAATGGCGCAAGGAAATCGCCGTTCTCGTTTACATGTTGTTTCATAATGCAGCATTCTGCAAAATCCCTGGAATAAAATGTTTGTAAACATGGTCACTGACTCCATGTTTGACTTCTGGTTTTAACTTTTTATGTGCTTGAAGAACGGCTGGACAACATAGCTAAAAATGCATATCTCATTGTTTTTCTGCCTTTTGAAGATGTCCAAATATTTTGGTGTTTGTTCTAAAAAAGACTCAAATTAGAATTTTTCTAATCGGTAGAACCCTCATTTCAACCAAACAGCCATTCTGCAAAATATATTGTAAAATAATCAGGGCATGTGCTTTCCACACTGTTCTCCACACTTTAATTTATTTGCATCAATAAAACAGTACAATATTAAACATTTATACATACTGTATATTTGTTTTTACTGAAACATTTTAAAACATGTAAAATGCCATACATCATTTTGTATTTTCTTTTTAGAAAGTGTCTGTTTTAGCGCTCTCATATTCATGAAAGTAGTCTTCTGGCTAAATATAAAGCACGTTAAAATCATTGTGATATTCACTAGGGATGTGCATGAATAATCGATTAATCAAATACTGGTTCTGCACCAGCTATTCGACTATTAAAAACGAATTTCGCAAATTGACTTTGCACATCTGACTGAATTATAATGCTGATTATACTGTACTTTCCCTGTGAATCTGCTTTCACTACTTGTTCTGAATAAAAACATGTGAAACAATGAAAATGTGATAGGCTTTAAGTAGAGTGTAGATGTGGATTATCATAATGCTGCCAATATTGGTTTCTATGCAAACTTGGTTAGTGCAAACCTTTTTATTATTTTTTATTTTTTTATTAATGTATATTGGTCATTACATTTTGTTCCCCATAATTGTAGCATTTTGAAGGTCATTTAGAAATAATTATTGGTAACTTATGTATATAACATTTCCCATACTATTTTTTTAAGTAATCGATAGCTTGTTTTTATGTGTGGGGTTGAGGGTTTGACTACAAAATTAATAAAAAATGCTCATTCCTAATATTTACAATCTTGGTTTATTATGCATCACCAACAAAGTGTTATATCATAATATGTGTGCACTCAAGCAAGCGTTAAAAATGTATAACATTTTATGTAATTCTTTAAACTGTCTGTTTTGGGAATGCTGGGAATGTTTTTCAATGGAGCAATTATCCATATTTTGTTTTAATAAATTTTAATTTGGACAGATCGATTGTATTCCTGTTTGGATCAGATGAGAGCAGTACTGGGAGACTCCATTCCAGATTCCACACTGACTCGGGCAGCTCTGAAATATGATTACAACCCTCACAGAGCCCTTGATTTCATCCTGACTGAGGAGAATACTAATGCACACACCCCTCCTGCCAGAACCAATCCACAGCCTGAGCCAACCACTGCACCTGCACCGCATAAAGGTACACGCACTCACACACACACACTTCCACCCAAAACACCACCACAGAGCTGTCACCACCACCACACCCTTGTCGTCATTAGCTACCTAGAAAACATCTGTGCCACTTCCACTTAAAAATACGGTATGCCCTCTTTATGTACTTTGATGTGAAATGAAAATGAAAAGCTCTCCAAGACCACAGATAGAAACACACACACACACACACACACACACACACACACACACACACACACACAAAGATGGCATTAGGTCTCAGGGGAATTTGCTAAACTCCAGGGTTTTTCCAAAAAACCTAACCCTGCCAGGCATTTTTAAGTTTCAGAGGCTAAAATGGTTCTGTGACGAAGACCCTATTAATGCTAAATGTTTTTTTTTTTTTACTTTTAGTCTATGACTGTTAGCTTTGAGGCCAACTTTACACCGATCAGCCACAACATTAAAACCACCTGCCTAATATTGTGTAGGCCCCCCCACTTGCCGCCAAAACAGTGCCAACCCAAATCTCCGAATAGCATTCTGAGATGATGTTGTTCTCACCTCAGTTGTACAGAGCAGTTATCGGAGTTACCGTAGACTTTGTCAGTTCGAACCATCTGGGCATTCTCTGTTGATCAGCAGTTACAGAAATACTCAAACCAGCCTGTCTGGCACCAACATTCTTGCTATGTTCAAAATCACTGAGATCAAATTTTGTCTCCATTCTGACGGTTGATGTGAACATTAACTGAAGCTCCTGACCCGTATCTGCATGATTTTATGCACTGCTGCCACACGATTGGCTGATTATATAATCGCATAGATGATTGTTGGTGCCAGACGGGCTGGTAGAAGTATATAACTGTTGATCTCCTGGGATATTCACACACAACAGTCTCTAGAATTTACTCTGAATGGTGCTAAAACTAAAAAACATCCAGTGAGTGGCAGTTCTGTGGATGGAAATGCCTTGTTGATGAGAGAGGTCAACAGAGAATGCCAAAGTGGTTCGAAATGGCGAGAAGAATAGCATCTCAGAATGCTATTCTTAGATGCAGTTTGGTGCTGTTTTGGCGGCACGAAGGGGACCTACACAATATTAAGAAGGTGGTTTTAATGTTGTGGCTGATCGGTGTATGTTAGTGTACTCAAAGTTGATAAAATAATCTTAGAAATAGTTCACCCAAAAATGACATTTCTGTCAAAATGTACTCACCCATGTGTTGTTCCAAACTGTTGTTCTGTGTTATGCTCAAAATTTGATGTTTTAATTTATATCAAAACAATACAGTGGCTGTGGATTGTGTCTCACTTTAAAGCTTAAAATAGGACCCAAAAATATCATAAAAGTAGTCAATGCTCCTTGTCTACCATATTTGAAGTCTCCTGAAAGAATACAGGAGGCTTTTTTGTGATTTGGTTTTCACAATGGGCATGTTTGCTGTGGTCCGAATCTGAGTGTGATCCCTGCGCATCCCACCCACACCATTGGTCTGATTTCAGATTCACCCTTGATTCTGTCAAACTCCTGTGCTTTTCCCTTATCAACTTGTGTCATCATGATGTACGATTCACCTGTGTGTTTGTTTTTGTGTAACCGATGATGTCATCAAGCGTAAATCTGCAAAAACGCATGGTACGTTATTTTATTTCCTAAACAGGTGGCGACCAGAGTACAGGTTGCTTTCTCACTCGTGAATCACGCCACAGTTCCATTCCATCTGAAATCGAGCCACTTCCTACATGTAGTCTCGGGTTTGGTACCGCGTTCCACTCCCGGTCCTCAAACAAGCTTTCAATTTTCAATTACCGACTTTTCATGCAGTCTGTGATCTGTTTTGGATTAAACTGCCAGTGTGAAATCCCCCTGAGAAACAACCCTAAATGTAAACATGTCAATTCGCAAGTCACTGTAAATAAGCTTTCCGCATAGTGCTTATGAACGTGCAGTGGATATAAATATATTCTTTTCGGTTCATAAGTATTTGGGCAGTGACATAAATTGCATCATTTTAGCTCTGTATGCCACCACAATGGATTTGAAATGAAGCAATCAAGATATATATTTTTGAAGTGCAGACTTTCATCTTTAATATGAATGGGATTGATATCTACATATCACACTATATATTATACACAGACCCACCTTTTCAAGGGCTCAAAATAATTTGATAAACTAATATATTTATTAAAATTTTTGAGTTGCACTGCCCACTCTTTGAACCTCATAATAAGAGGTTACAGCAATAGTTTCCAAATCCAAATTCAACATTTGGAATCAGGTCCAGACCTTTTAACTGAAATTTTTTTTATGAAATAACATGGGAACAGCCATCACCTGGCCAGCTCTCAGTCAATTGCCAAATTACTTTTGTGCCCCTGAAAAGGGGAGTCTATGTAAGAAATATGCTGTAATTCTTAAACCATTCACCCATTATATAAATGACTTCGAATTAAAGCTGACAGTCTGTACTTCAATCACGTCTTGATTGTTTAATTTCAAATCCTTAGTGGTGGCATACAGAGCCAAAATTATGAAACTTATGTCACTGTCTAAATACGTATGGACCTAACTGTATATAAGCTATAAAAAGCTTTATTGGTAAATACTTAAATATAGATCACTGTAACAGAGCCAAGTCTCCGTCATTTCAAAACAAGAGTCCCTGATGTTTTTTGGGCTTATTTGTAATTAAAAGTACCACATAATGCCCCATATCTTCATTTTGTCTGAACAATAAACAGCATCTTGAATTTTATTCATTTTGGACTCTTGTAGCCTCTATGTCTGTGCCTGTCATAGTAACAAAAGACTAAGACCTTTTTTTGACCTTTTTAACCCTAACTCTTTTTCCACCCCCTTAGTCATCGGTATTGGCAAAATCCACTATCAGTCGACCATCTTATTAAATTTTTTCCATTTATATTCCACATAAGAAAGTAAGTCATACTGGTTTGGAGTGAATTAAGGGTAAATTAATTATGACAGAATTTTCATATTTGAGTACACTATTCCTTTATTAAAATAAGCCCTGAAAAGTCCAACTTGCTGTTTTGATAAGAAATGCCTCAACACAACAAAGAAAACTGTGCCTGTCAAGCCATTTCGTTTTAATTTAGTTTACAATTTAAAGATATTTGGCTAAACCAGTTTTTAAAAAAAATTTTTTATCACTGATATCCTTCATTATATTGTGTAAATAACGTATTGCCTGTTTTCCTCTTTCTGTGGTCTCGGCTAACCAATGAACTTCATTCACCTACCTCATCCTTTCGATTGCTCTCTCTGACTACGATTGGCCCTTGTAAGGTAAGGAGCCTTATTCCCTTCTTCACACAATAGTTCTAACATTGCAACAGATACACACTCAGCAAGCAAACCCGTCAAGCAGGACATTGTGCAGTTTTTTAACCTCAGTTATCTGTTAGCCAAGTTTGATCCGATCCAGACCAAAACCTCATCTCAGATTTCTCCCCCTGGTTTGGGGAGTTTGGCAAAAGACTGTTCGAAAGTGGCTTCAAGTCAAGATCTGGGCTGCAAGGTTGCACAATCTACACCTTTATGGCCAAGTTCATTGGCCCAGTTAATGGCTCAACATGAACAGAAGTGTGCAAATATCCCACCTTTAGTCCTCTCAAATGGTCTTTCATTGGATATCAGTATACCTCTTATCACCAGTTTCACCCATGGCCCTAAAGTTCCTTTGGGTTCTTGTCCTGGTCCCTCTGTCCCACTTTCAACAACTCTATCTCAGAGGCACAGTTCCCCACTATCATCCAGATTCTCCCTTATTTCTCTTGGAACCCTATCCACTGGTCTTTCTTTGGGAACTTGCACCTCTGTCCCAGCTGGTCTGGGTTTGACATTCTCCTCATCTCTTGTCCCCTGCACTCTCAGTAGCCTGTCACTGCAGGATTCTAAAGTGTCCACCCGACTTCCTGTCCCATCAGGTAGTTTGAGCAATGGAATACAAAGCAGTGGGCCATTAGGAGTGCCTGCGTCTGGCATGAGCTCTGGGGTTAGAGGTCAGGTGGGAAGCCTTTCATTGGCCGACCTAATTCAGAAGCACCAAGGCAGCAGTCCGAAGCTCTATGACACTTTGCCAGGACTACAAAACGCACACAATTTGCAAACAACTGGTATACAAAACAATACACACACCAAAAACACGCCCCACATGTTCAGTTTGGACCCCATTGCCAAACAGCCTATCCAAACAACATCTGCAGGTGCTCCTCTTGTATTTTCAGGGGCATCGTCCCTGTCCGGCCTCATATCCCAACGCAAGGCTTCACTTGGGCAGCAACATCCAGCTAGCTCTGCGTCTCTCAAGAGTAAAACTGAGGACCGTTCGCTTCAAGCATCCGACAAACCTACTACTACTACTGTTCCTGAGCCCTGCCCACTAAGCTTAAATCAGAATGTCGATCTTAGTATGCTAATGTCACAAACTAAAGCAATTTCACCGAATCGCCTTGATAGTGGCTCACCAAACCTTTTGAGTTTTAGCCAAATCTCAAATTGTCAGCAAAAACTGGTATTTGCAGAACCATCGGTCTTTGCATTGGCGATGTGTGTTCGTGTGAGAAAAGGGAAAAGCCGGCACAGTAGACTAGGACATAAAGCTTTTTTATATAGCAAAGAGATTGAGAGAGTAAAAGAACGAATGCAGTGTGCACCTCTCCATCACATCACTCGGTTTTCTTTCGACACGCCTTCACCTGATGAAATTGTCAAAGTGAATCAGCGAAAAGTTTTACTCTAATAATGGTATGAGTAACCCTGTAAACCTTATTTTACCTTGGTTACGTAACAAAGTTTTAAACTTAAAGGGATAGTTAATTCAAAATGGAAAATACTTTCATCATTTACGCACCCTCATCTTGTTCCAAACCAGGTTATGGAACACCAACTGTGGTGCTAGGCAGAATGTGAAAAGTGGAAGATTACTGAGGCTCAATCTGCCTAAAATTTCCTTTTGTGTTCCACAGAAGAAAGTCATACACATTTAGAACGAGATTAGGGTGAGTAAATGATGACAGAATTGAAACTTTTGGGTGATCCCTTTAACTAACACTGAAAAATAATACAGGACACATTTTTTGGTCTAAAACAGCACAGAAAGCGTCTGACCTCTGACAAAAGTAATAGAACTTCATGACAAGTATTAACTTTAAATGCTTATATCTTCTAGATTTTTGGCTTCCTTATTTTCATATTTTCTTACTTTTTTTATTTTATTGTTCATTAGTCGAAATCTTTATTTTTGTACTTAATTATGTAGTTTTATTGTATTTTGATGACTATACAGGTGTCTTAAAATTTTTTGAAATTCTACACTCACTTTACATGGTGAGAAGCATGAATAGTAGGAGCAGCTAGAGTGCTAAAGATAATGGGAAAAAACAACAGAAACTTCTCACTACAGCTATTGTGCAGCCTTTTGAAAATTAGGAGCATTGCTGGTTTACCACAAACACAGAAGGAGGGGAGACATTTATGTTGGGGGGACACCTGGAGTTTTTCCCTTTGCGTGTATTGCCACACACAGACATAAACCCAGCACTGTAAAGGTGTATTTTTAGTGATTTATAATGGATGTTTAAAAACATTTTCTACAGTCCTCTTCTGAATCTTCTGAATTTTTTAGTTGTTTTAAAGCACTGATGTACAGTTATGATTTATGTTACTTTAGGCCTGATTCTGAAATAAAGATTTTTCTAGTTTCATTTCTGAGATTCGTGATGGAGGTGGGTGTGCATGGGAGGTTGTTTTTTTTTTTTTATGGGTGTGTAATCTTGTGGTGTTTATGACTTTGTGTGTATGTGTGTGTGCACATAAAGCAGAGAGTCTTTGTGGTCACATGAAGGTGTTAACACGCCCAGTGCATATTGGATGAAATTTTACAAAGACTTTGTTTTCATTGTGGTAGACCATTCGCCATGGGTGAAGACACACACGCATGTGCACGCATGCACAGATCTTAAGATTTTCTGAAAATACACACGGACCTGGTATTAATTTCAAAAGTGGATCCTCCTAAAATTGCATAAATGTACTGTGTAACTAAAGAATATCTTGATTTTGTTGATAAATGTACATTTCATAGGTTCAATTAAGAGGTATTAATTAAACATTCCAACCTTGACAGTTCTTGTAAGGTAAGTTTCTTTATGTAAATGCAATGAAAATTAGTGGCGATTGCTAAGGCAAATACCACTAGCACTTGTGGTACCCCCTAAGTGTGCTGTACTTTACGATCAGATTTGGCATTAGCTGACGGGATCATAAAACAAAAATGCCTTAGACTTACATTTACATTTATGCATTTGGCAGATGCTTTTATCCAAAGCGACTTACAATGCACTTATTACAGGGACAATCCCCCCGGAGCAACCTGGAGTTAAGTGTCTTGCTCAAGGGCACAATGGTGGTGGCCGTGAGGTTTGAACCAGCGACCTTCGGATTGACAGCCCTGTGCTTTAGCCCACTACACCACCACTTGCATTAAAGGAGGAATTTGAGCCTTATCTAGGGACCAGAATATCATACGTTTACATGCGGTAAATTTTATTTGGACTAAAATATAATTTCATGTAAATGCTTTAGTCAGACAGCACCATACCGGGCCAATTTTGGTGAAGGCAGACGAAGACCTAGATACTGTGATAGATAAGCTTCATCCAGCATGAATACAGTACATGTTAAACGAATAGGAATGGCACTCAAAGTTGTGCTGATGGACCCACCTCCTCCACTGATGTCCTTCATTTAAATGTTTATTTACGCAATGTGTTATACTTGGACAGAGGAAGATTGTATCTCGACTGTGCAATACCCGTTGTAGATCGAGTAAAGGCGAAAGTATTCGTTGTTTTCCACGTGCTGGTACATCTCGTGTAGTGTGCACAATGCACTTTTCATCATCAGCACATACTTTCGTGCAGCCCTGTTTATCCAGTCATGTCTAGAAAGTAACCTCCCGGTTACCTAAGTCTTGCGAGAGCCGCATGTGATATTTATACTGTTTATTATGTTTATTTGAAGTCCTACAGAAATCCTAAAACTACCCCTAAACCTAACCTTATCTCTAACCCTAATCTAACCTTTATATCGGAGCAAGTAAATGTACTGATAGTGATTTTGGAGTGGGCTCCTCCAAGCATCCTCCAACAGAACACTACAAAAATGTCCTGGCAACCACCAGAACACCTTAGAAACCACATATCATCCACTCAGAACAATGCCCTGTCAGCCACCCACAACACCCTAGCATCACAGTGGCGAGTTTTGCATAGGCAAGCACTATTCGCATCTTAAGAGAATTTTAAATGCTGTTAATGCATGGTGTGTCCATGTTCCTTGCAAAATGCTTTAATTACACAGACGCACACTTTGTATATCATTCTCTCTCACACATACATTTGTTAAAACTGTTTGCCAAGTGTGGGTGAAGGACTGGAAGAGCTGCTGGTGTAAAGCATGGTGTTGCTCACCTTTAACACTTGCTGTTTTCACTCCCTCCCATTTTTAAAATTCTATATTTCTGCTATCTGACCACCTCAAGTCATCTATCCTTTTTTCCCCGCTCTCTTTTTCTGCCTTCGTTTGACGCCCACACAGGAAAGAGTGACTGGTTTACAGCTGGCCCTGTTACTGCTCTTTGACGTTTTCTCCCTTTTTTGCACATTGTGGCTTTTGCTAAATGGTGATATGTCGTTCATTGTGCCTGTGCTGCGAAACATGCAGTACTACATAGATTGGTCAAAGCGAGAGAGGTTGACCTGATTAAGAGCACTGATAATCACACCACATTCTTTGCATACCCTCGTGTCCTGTTGTAAGAATAAAATGATGATATTAAAGAGAATTCGCACATAGTGTTAACATTTTGTCCTAGAGTATTTGAGCTTCATATAGGTAGAACTTGGTAGAATTTATTTATTATTTATCCCCTTTTCTCCCAATTTGGAATGCCCAATTCCCACTACTTAGTAGGTCCTCATGGTGGCGCGGTTACTCAACTCAATCCGAGTGGCAGAGGACAAGTCCCAATTGCCTCCGCTTTTGAGACCGCCAATTTGCGCCTCTTATCACGACTGCAGAGACTCTGCATGTCGGCTCATGCTATTCTCCGCGATCCATACACAACTTACCACGCACCCCATTGAGTGCGAGAACCACTAATCGTGACCACAAGGAGTCAATCAGCCCATCCTGGATAAAATGCAAGCGAGTGGTGACTTGAGTCTGTCAGTCCCTATAACATTATTCCTACACATCTCCTTTTATGCTGCTTGTAAGTCATGCAGGTTTAGACCAACATGAGGGTAAAACAGAATTTTCATTATTGTGTGAACTTGGATGTCTTTGAGTGAATTTTCTGATGTTTTTAAGGGGATTCTGAATGGTTTCTATGTGGTTGCTCAACAATGTTCTTAGACCCATTTTCGCCTATTTTGCTGTCCACCAGGTGTAAAACCTAAAGACCACTAATCGCAGGGTTGGTGGTTCGGATCCCGGCCCACACGACTCCACGTGCCGAAGTGTCCTTGGGCAAGACACTGAACCCCAAGTTGCTCCCAATGGCAGGCTAGCACCTTACATAGCAGCTCTGCCGCCATTGGTGTATGAATGTGTGTGTGAATGGGTGAATGAGACGCAGTGTAAAGCGCTTTGAATACGTTAAGGCTTAAAAAGGTGCTATATAAGTGCAGACCATTTACCAGTTGCTTTGAAGAGTTACTACCCAAAGTTTAATACTTAAATGAATAATTCACCCAATTAATAGTTTCATAATTTACTCACACTTATGCCATACCAGCTGTGTATGACTTTCTGTCTTCTGCATATCAAAGATTTTTAGAAGAATTTTTGTTCATACAATGCAAGTGAATGGGTGCCAACATTTTTAAGCTCCAAAAATCAGCATAAAAGTAATCCATAAGACTCCAGTGTTTAAATGAATGTCGTTTGATGGGTGTGGATGAGAAATTAAAAATATTTAAGTCCTTTTTTTACTATAATTCTCCTCCCTGCTCAGTCAATCGCCACTTTAACTTTCACATTCTTCTTCTTGTAATTTTGGTGATTCACATGCTTCATGCATATTGCCCCCTATTGGGCAGGGAGAAGAATTAATAGCAAAAAGGGACCTAAAAACTTAGATCTGTTTCTCACCCACACCTTTCATATCACTTCTGAAGATATGAATTAAAATACTGGAGTCATATAGATTATTTTTATTATGCCTTTGTGCTTTTTGGTGCATCAAAAAATGTGGCAACCGTTCACTTGATTTGTATGGACCTACAGAGCTGAAATACTGTTCTAAAAGTCATAATTTGTGTTCTGCAGAAGAAAGAAAGTCATACAAATTTGAGAGTAAGTAAATGATGAAAGAATGATGAAAGAATTACAAATGTTTTGTGAACTATTCCTTTAGTGGTTTCTTCAAGTCCCTATGCCTAAGAATGAGCAATAGTAATAGTGATGTTTACCTCGGCAAGCACCTCCAATTAGAGTATTCATTTGAATAAACCTCAAGATGGAGTTGTTATGAGTTATGGATTGAATTTTTATTTCCATTCACGCAACTTTACAAGCCTTTGTCTTGCGATAAAATAAGACAGATCAGATTAAGGAGTGATAGATGTGAGCTTATCTGTCAGTTCATGTGATGACCTGTCTCATGTATTGGTCTATGACTAAAGGTTTTCATAATTGCATGCATTCTTTTTAGGAGGTGTGTATGGGCAAGGCTGTATTTGAGAGAATTTTTAATAGTGCGTGTGTGATGCGATTGTGAATTGAGGATATCTGAATTGCGGTAGTGAAGTGAGTGTTTGGGGATTCCCCTAGTTATGCTACCATGCCACACTCAACCCCCCAAAAAATTACTGATATGGAAAAGTAGGGGATGCAAAAATGATGTCTGTTGGAGAGGTGATAATGTAGGTTGTTCATGTTTTGGAAAGATGAACGTTCTTTGTTTTTGCAGGGGTTCACTCCAGGACGCTAGTGACACCTACTGGATCAAATGCATGGCCAAGTCATTTACAGTTGAAGTCAGAAGTTTACATACACATTAGCCAAACACAGTTCCTGTCATTTAATCGTAGAAAACATTCCCTTTCTTAGGTCAGTTAGGATCACTACTTTAGTTTAAGAATGTGAAATGTCAGAATAATAGTTGAAATAATTATTTATTTCAGCTTTTATTTTTTTCATCACATTTCCAGTGGGTCAGAAGTTTACATCCACTTTGTTAGTATTTTGTAGCATTGCCTTTAAATTGTTTAACTTGGGTCAAACTTTTTGGGTAGCCTTCCACAAGCCTCTGACTATAAGTTGCTGGAATTTTGGCCCATTCCTCCAGACAGAACTGTTGTAAAGAGAAAGGTTTTCAGGCCTCCTTGCTCGCACATGCATTTTCAGTTCTGCCCACAAAGCAGATTGAGTTCAGGGCATTGTGATGGCCACTCCAAAACTAGACTCAAATCCAGACTTTGTTTTATTTAAGCCATTTTTTCACAACTTTGGAGGTATGCTTGGGGTCATTGTCCATTTGGAAGACCCATTTGCGACTGAGCTTTAACTTCCTGGCTGATGTCTTGAGATGTTGCTTCATTATATCCACATAATTTCCCTTCCTCATGATGACATCTGTTTTGTGAAGTGCAACAGTCCCTCCTGCATCAAAGCATCCCCACAACATGATGCTGCCACCCCAATGCTTCACGGTTTGGATGGTATTCTTTGGCTTGCAAGCCTCTTTTTCCTCCAAGCATAACGATTGTCATTATGGCCAACCAGAGATATATATATATATATATTTATTTTTTTTCATCAAACCAGAGAAAATTTCCCCATAAAGTAAGATATTTGTCACCATGTGCACATGCAAATTTTAGTCTGACTGTTTTATGGCAGTTTTGGAGCATTGGCTTCTATCTTGCTGAGCAGCCTTTCGGGTTATGTTCATATAGGATTAGTTTTTCCTGTGGATATAGATTCTTGTTATAGATACCTGTTTCCTCCAGCATCTTCACAAGCTCCTTTGCTGTTGTTCTGGGGTTGATTTGCACTTTTCTCATCAAACTATGTTCCTCTCTAGGAGACAGAATGCATCTCCTTCCTGGTCAGTAAGATGGCTGCGTGGCCCCATGGTGTTGATACTTGCATACTATTGTTTGTACAGATGAACGTGGTACCTTCATGCATTTGGAAATGGCTCCCAAGGATGACTTGTGGAGGTCCACAATTATCTTTCGGAGGTCTTGGCTGATTTCTTTTCATTTTCCCATGATGTCAAGCTAAGTGGCACTGGGTTTGAAGGTAGACCTTAAAATACATCCACAGGTACACCTCCAATTGAATAGCATTAGCCTATCAGAATATAATTGCCTAAAGGCTTGACATAATTTTCTGGAATATTCCAAGCTGCTTAAAGGCACAGTTAACTTGGTGTATGTAAACTTCTGACCCACTGGAATTGTGATAGTAAATTAAAAGTTAAACAATCTGTCTGTAAACAATTGTTGGAAACATTTCTTGTCATACACAAAGTAGATGACCTAAACAACTTGCCAAAACTATAGTTTACTAACATGAAATCTATGGAGTGGTTAAAAAATGTGTTTTAATGACTAAGTGTATGTAAACTTCTGACAACTGCTGATGAAAGGAGCAATTTATAAGAACTTATTAAAGAAGACTATCAATGTCTGGTCCCATCTCAAGGTTCCTACAGTCATTGAACACCTGGAAATATCATGTTTTATAGGTCTGGAAAAGTCATGAAAATATGAGTATACATTTTCTTATTTGTGCTCTGCTCTAAAATTCCTATATTAAATTTTGCACTTCTATAGAGTAAAACTTGCTCACACCTAAATATTGTAATTTCATTTTGTTGTTTGAAAGCACTCAAAAAGTAGTAATCATGAAAATGTCATGGTAATTAATTGGTCAAAAAATAAATGTATCGTCTATTTTGCTGCCTGTGAGCTTAATGATCTTTTCCCATCTATCATCATTTTTTCAAGCAGTCACTATAGTTATACAGGATAGTTCACCCAAAAATGAAAAATCTCTCATTTACTCACCCTCATGCCATCCCAGATGTCTATGACTTTCTTTCTTCAGCAGAACACAAACAAAGATTTTGAGAAGAATGTCTCAGCTCTGTAGGTGCATACAATGTAAATGAATGGTGATTCCAAAAATTACATAAAGGGAACATAAAAGTAATCCATACAATTCCAGTGTTTAAATCCATATCTTCAGAAGTGATATAATAAATGTAGGTGTAGAACAATATTTAAAAAAATCTCCACTTTGACTTTCACTCTCAGATGTGAAATTAAAACTAAACATGTGACTTTATATGTAAAAGTGAAAGTGAAAATGGAGATTTTGAGTAAAAAAAGGACATGTTTTGCCCTGTTTCTCACCCACACCTATTACATCACTTCTGAAGATATACAATTAACCATTGGAATCTTATGGATTAATTCTATGTTTCCTTGATGTGATTTTTGGAGCTACAAAGGTCTTATCACCATTCACTTGCATTGTGAGGACCTACAGACCTGAAACATTCTTCTAAAAATCTTAATTCTGCTAAAGAAATAAAGTCATGCACATCTGGGATGGAATGAGGGTGAGTAAATTATGAGAGAATTAATATTTTTGGGTGAACTGTTCCTTTAAGCTTTGATACTAGTTTTTTATCACTTCTATTCATAATGTGCAGCAAACGGAGGGTTCAGAGAGGGTACAAGAGCTACCAGGAAGTTCACTGCTATAGAAGGATGTGAGTGGAAAGAGGGATTGAGATGTATATAGAAGGAAAGTAGGACGTGTAGCATACAGTGACAGACAGTGAGAAAATACAGTTTAATCGTGCATTATCAGTTAGGATCTTGTTTCACTTGTTTGAATTGGCTTGGATCAGTTTTTCAAGGAAAAGCGTATTTACATATCCTGAAGGGTGTGTTTCAGGGTGTTTTTGCTGCTGTCACAGCTGAATAAGGCTCTTGTGAAAAACAGCAATCACTAATTGCACTTCTAGCAAGTAGCTATATAATTTAACTCCTGCGCTAATAGCACCGCCAAATGGAATATGAAAAGTAAGTGTTTTCAAACACGTTTCCCAAACACACTTGCCATCTTCCATCGGTCGACAATAGATTCAGTTGGAATAGCGGATAGTATTTTAACATTGAAAAATTATACACTTCACTTTTAACATGCGTATCTTCACTCTTAACTTTTAAAAGAGCTGTACTAATCTAGCCTTCGAGCTCTTTGTTTGCATGCAGAAGCGAGTTGAATTTGGCAGCACAGAAATTTCTGGTGGCTGTGTGTGAAGATATGTTGTGTGGGTGTGGTTTGTGTGTGAGAAGTGTTGCTGAGTGTGTGTGTTCAGATGGTAGATATTTTGTGGGTGTGGCCGAGGGTCTGTGTGTGCGAGCAGGTGAACTGGTATCTACATTCCCCAGTCTTTCCTGTCTCTGTAACAGGTGCTTGTGTATCTGAGTCTGTCTTGATCGTTGTGTATGTAAGGGGTCTATGTGGTATTTTGTGTGGCTATTCCAACTCATATGGGGACTAACGCACTTATTCTTATAATATAAAGTAAAATAATAATAAATACTAAAATAATACATAAACTGTTTACAATTTTTTATGTTAATATAACAACACAATACTAAAGTAATAACGTTAAAATAAGCTATATTTTATTTGTTATAAAATAAATAAAACATTTTGTCACATGATTAGTGTTTGTTTAGATGACTGTTAGAAGACCAAGCAATTATGCATCCATTCACATGCTTTGGTACTTTTAATTTGATCAAGATTAGTGGGTTTTTTTCCCCAGGTGACTCATACCAAGTTCTCCTGAACAAAGCGTGATTTCCCCTGTTGTATTTTTCCAGATAAATGTTATTTTAATGTAAGACAGTTAATTTTGTATTCTCCCTTATCATCTCCTCTTCTGTCTTTTAGTTTAATCCTTTTTTTTTCTGTGGGCTAGAGGTTGCATTATTTTAACACATTTAACCCTCTGTGTGCTGGAACTGCACAGTCAGTGTGGGAGTACAAGTGACGTGACGGAGTTAACCCTTTCCTGGCCAGAACACTATCTGCTTAGAACGAGATGACTGGTTGTGGCTGTTGTCACTGAAACGGCTCTACTGCTATGACAAGACGCTGTGCAAACGCTACAGCCATTTACCTTACAGGGACAGAAAAGTCTTTTTTTGTTCATCCCTTCCCCCCTCTGGCTTTGTGGAGTCAGTTGACTCATGAATTTTCAGTAACATAGTGAGAAAATGAGGCTAAGCACAAGTAGTGTGAACTGACACACACATCTGCTAATCTGAAAATGAGTAACCTTTTATTATTTCAAAACAGGAAATTTTCCTTTCATAAAATGTAATCTGTCATACGTTTCTAAAATAACAGTGTCAGAATAGTATGCTATAAAATACTTTTCTCATTGGGATCATACTCATGTTTGTTAAAATTATTTACGTTGTCTTCAAGTTATAGGTTACATTTGTTTTTACATTTTTGAAGTATGAAAGCAATAAATAATTTAGTTTTGAATACCATTTTCAGATATGAAAGTGAAATTAAACGGGCTTCACATGTGACTTTCAGATGTAAAAGTGAAAAGGGGAGATCAAAAGAACTTACATTTTGATCTATTCCTCAACCATACCTAATGTTTTTTAACCTTTGTGAAGTATTAAAGCAGCACATGTGTATTTGAATTCAAAAGCACATTTAAAAATGCAGTGTGTGCAAATATAACTGTTTTCTATATCCTAGCTAAAGAACAGGATGCTCCAGAAAGTCGTGTTGAAGCAGAGGTTGTCCCAAAGGTTGCACGTATGACTGTATCAGGCAAGAAGCAGACCATGGGCTTTGATGTGCGAAGGTAAGCCAGTCAAGTTTGTCTGAGGTGATTTTCGCTTGGTGGTTAAAGATCTAAGCTGGTAACCGAAAGGTTGCAGGTTCAAACCCTGCAAAGGGAAGATCTATGCCCTATCAACGATGTGCCCTTGAACAATGTCTTAACCCCAAATTACTCATTGGGACTGTCCCTGCAATAAGTGTACTGTAAGGGGCCGTTCACACAGGATGTGTTGGGTTAATAAACATCTAGATTGAGCGTAATGCAATCAAGCAAAACACTGGGGTGTTGAGAAGAGATTTTACATTTTCAAAAGTTTATTAATTTTAACTTGACGTGGAGTCTTAAGAATGCATGTTCAAAGACAAAATAGAGCAGACTATGAATGTAAGAATGCATTGTGTGAAAGGCCTCCAAGTCAATTTGGATAAAATCCTCATAAATATCTAATTATTATTATAATAATAGTAATTAACCCTTTGCTAATAAAGCTTGATGGATTGTGTTCTCACTCTGCATCTTGCAATTACAATAGTACAATATTTAATTCTAGGTGTTTAGACTTTAGATCACGCCCATGTTTGTCTGTCTGCTTGAATTGCATTCTGGGACTACAGAAAACCACAGAGCTGGCTGGTGCCTGAAGATTAATCTCAAACACTAACCCACAGCCTATCACTCCTTCTCCTAAAGCCACAGACCACACCCGTTGAGTTTAATAAGAAGAGTGTTTGGGTCTCTGCAGGTGGAGCAGCCATGGCACTTTTGTTCAATAGTCAAAATTTGTTATAATGGTTTTTGATGGACGTGCTGAAGTTTTCACAATCTTTCCAAATGTCTAAATTTACAGAACATTTAATATTTTATAATGCTGTGAACCAGGCTTTAGCTTGTTTAGCTAATAAAACAAAAATCTTTTCGGAATTTTTCAATAGACAAAAAACTTGGGTTGTGAAAATGAAATATATCCTAGGACCATAACACAGAGAACATATTAAACAGATTGTCTTCTCTCTCTCACAGCCTCATTTTCATGAATGGCAGATTAAATATGGCATCTACCGAGACTGATGTCTGTTGTCTTGAATAACAGGAAACGCTGAGGTGATGATTGCTCTTGTTTTTGTATAGTGCGGAAGAAAATGGCGTTGTTGCCACATCAGTCCGCAGAGGGCCGAGTCCAGAGGTCCTCGCCACTCCAACCATGGAGACCCCATCCAAACCAGCAGTTGTGAGTGAAGACGGGACCGTCCCTACCCCACTCCGCTCTGCTGGAAAGAGCAAACAACAGCTCAACATCCGTGCTGAACTAAAGAAGAGACAAGGAGGAAAACCGTTACTCAACCTGGTTGTCATAGGTGTGACATTCTTCTATCTGTAGCTGTCCAGCCATACATCCATCAATGCATTAATTATATTGTATTATATTAAATTAATTTACACTTTCGATTAATTAATCCATTTACCTGGTGCGTTAAACCCCGCCCCAATGAACTTCAATGACTCTAAAGTGTATTTGAACACTTAAAAGTCACACTTAAAACTGTTAATTTTATAGCATTAGAAACAAAATATCAAATTACATGGCATCTCCAAACAAATTATGCTAGACCTTTTCTCAAATACCAGTTTCACTTTGATTTAACCATTTAATCAGTGCCTATAGTTGCTTTTTGTTACTACAGATTATTGACAAATATCTATGCAGATAGTTTCCAATAGTTTTTTTTTAATTATTATTTCTCTGTTACTCTGTATGTGGCATTGGAGAATTCTACGGTTAAAGCGGCTTGATTCTTCTGTGAAACGTAGAGGTGAAATAAAAAAGCAAAAGCACATAACTGTTAAGCAGAAGGTTGTCGGTACGAGCCCCACAGCAACCACCATTGTGTCCTTGAGCAAGGCACTTAACTCCAGGTTGCTCCGGGGGATTGTCCCTGTAATAAGAGCACTGTAAGTCGCTTTGGATAAAAGTGTCTGCCAAATGCGTAAATGTAAATTGACAAAATTCATCCAGATTTTTTTCCTAATTTCAATGCATATATTGTTTTTTGGATTAAAAAATCAAGTGTTCTAAATTGAATCGAGGGTATACAAAGAAAAATTGTGTCTTATATGAAAATGTTCCCCATCACCAAATACATTCAATCTCCAACTTCATATCACATAAAAAATGAAAAACATTATTACAAATGTATTATAGAGCCAAGTCTGTCATTTCTAAATTAGGGTCCCTTGTGTAGTTTGGGCTTGTTTAGTGTTGAAAGTCTTTGCGTTATGCACCAAATCATAAATCTTTGGTTATAATTGAGATTTTGGTTCAACAATAAACTGCATCTGGGATTGCATTTATTTTGGATTCTTGTAAGCATCTAGGTCTGTGCCTGTCATAATGAGAAAAGACTAAGAAAGTTATTAAACATTCTAAAAATCTACACTACAGGTCAAAACTTTTGTAACACTTGACTGAAATGTTTCTCATGATCTTAAAAATCTTTTGATCTGAAGGCGTATGCTTAAATATTTGAAATTAGTTTTGTAGACAAAAATATAATTGTGCCACCATATTAATTTTATTATAAAACTAAAATTTTATAAAAAAATAAATACAATATTTTGATTTATTTTGGATTCTGTTTAGTCCCAACATAATTCCCATAGTTCCACTTTTGTTATTCCATAGTTTTGATGACTTGACTTTATTATTCTAAAATAAGTAGCGTATATCGGAAAATTAATCGGTTATCAGACTTTACACTACCTTAGTTATCAGTATGACAAAATCAGCTGTCAACCTCTGCTTTTAAAGAAATGGTCCATGGCCCATTTTTAATGGATCTTTATAACTCCATGACATTTGATCAAATGCAATAACATTTAGACTCCTTTTGGGCCCACTTTACATGGATTTGGCTGGTTTTAAAGGTACTTTCAGTGATTTCTGTTGTGTCTGTGTGTGCAGGTCATGTAGATGCTGGGAAGAGCACTCTCATGGGTCATGTGTTGTATCTGCTGGGGAATGTTAATAAGAGAACCATGCATAAATATGAGCAGGAAGCCAAGAAAGCTGGCAAAGCCTCATTTGCCTATGCATGGGTACTGGATGAGACAGGAGAGGAGAGAGACAGGTCAGTTTAACACACACAGATCAGAAGTGTTCGGGTAAATCTCACAAAACCTGTATGATTATATATATATATATATATATATATATATATATATATATAATGAGAATCACCTTTGAGAATAATGGGGCTTGCATAAAAAATCAAAAGAAAAATGCATGGGCACAATATGGTAATGTGGTTGTTTCATTAGTTTTTAATATAAAAAATGTCACAATTCAAAACCTATTGGGCCTAAACGTAGGTTGCATTTTATTGATACCAAATATTATTCTTTATTTTAATATTTTGATTTTGAGGTGAAATATGACCTGGGCATGTTTTTAATTTCATAGAATGACATACACCATGATTCATTTGTCCATTAAACCATCTGTTCTCTTTCTGTCCCTCTCTCAGAGGTGTGACCATGGATGTTGGTATGACAAAGTTTGAGACTGACTCTACGGTTATCACCCTGATGGATGCACCAGGACACAAGGACTTTATTCCGAACATGATCACAGGGGCTGCACAGGTACTTTCATATGCTCACTTGTCACTGTTCCATGTGAAAGAGTTATTTGTCTATTCATGTGCGTGTGCATGCATGCGAGTTTACAAGAGGACAATGATGCGTGTGCATAATGTCTCATGAAAGTCTCAATGAAACCTTTGCTTGTGGATATGGGTGCTGCCACCACAAGTATGCTGTATATGAGTCTGTGTGTTTGGATTTGGCTGATACCGACAGATGAAATGAATGAATTTAGTCACATTGTATAGGCCGGATTTACTCATTTCCTCCCGACAGTCTGCTGAGAAAAGGTTTTTGGGGGCGAGTGTGGGTCTGTGTATTGTGGGTGGCCGTGTTTTGGGTCTTCACTGTCAATGTGTGATGTCTGTTGAAACTGAAATGACAAGGCAATATTGATATGGAAAATTTAAATGTTTAATGACCTTGAAAGCTTCATGTAAGCTAATGACTAATGTTTTGTTGCTTGCTGAACAATAAGATCATTATTAAAGGTGAAGTTTGTAATTTGTTCCATTTTATTATACTTTCTCATATTAATGTGCAGAAATAACTTAAGTCATTCGTACTGTAGGTTCACTTTCTGAAGTGTAAACTAGAGTTGGGGTACTTGAGTTCAGACTCGTACTTGAGTCCGTGTCACAAGTCCAATTTTAATGGACTTGGACTTGCCACGGTCTCAGATGCATTTTTACTCTGACTTGATTCGGACTCTAGCCATTCGGACTTGTCCATGGCATTTGTGATGCTTAAAAACAAACAAACAAACAAACAATTACGTAACATTTGGTGACCATACGTCCTCTCTTCCCCCCCAAAAAAAGCATCTGGCCGGGATTGCAAAATTGCCTCTAAATGTCCGGGATTTGGCTTTGTCTTCATAATGATGTGCTCTCTACAGTTAGTACTATCATACATTCTGTGTATTTGATACTGTGCATCAGTTTTCACGTGTATATGCCCTTACGTGTGATTTATTCTGGCTGAGAGCAGCAGCACGCACTCTTTCAAAGTTCTTTTTTAATTAATGAATTACTTTAATTGTATCTCACCAATAAATGGACAAATTGAAAATGAAGTAGAAATAATAACAACTCTGGCTGTAATGACTAATACAGCTTTCACTTTCTTTGGTGTATGTTTGAGTGGAGGGAAAAAAAGTAGCAAATAATTTAAATGTGAACAGAACTCAATAAGAAGTGTATTGAAAGACAGTTCTGTCTTCTTACACCTAAAGCACATGCTTTCATTCTGAAACCAATTTGAAGTTTGTTCAGTAGGATACTAATCATTTGTTTTTTGCATTTTTATTGACTAATTGTTTTTCTTAGTTGCGAAGGTAAAAGTAAAATAAGCTTAAAATATTGATGTTGAGTTTATGGTTACAATTTTAATTCAGATTCATGAACAGATTCATTCGGACTTGACTCTGATTCTGCCTCTTATGGACTCTGTCTTGAGACCAACCCAGCCCCTTTTGGACTCGGACTCAATTGTTTAAACACTCAGACTTGACTCGGACTCAACTAAGGTGGAATCGAACCCAACACTAGTATAAACACTGTGTTTCTCTGTGTTGCTTTCAGTACATTGCCCAGAATATCAACTTCTGGATCAATCAACAGCATTAGTTTTAGCTCGGCCAGTGGCGTTTGAGTTTGGACCCGAGGGAATTGGGTAGAGGTGGTAGGAATTTTTGGAAACAATAAGGGGTTGCTTAACCCAGAAGTTTTCTGCCATTTACCTTTTTTTTTTTTTCTTTTTTTTTCTTCTTTTTCTTTTTTAAATGAAGAATCATTTCAAATGCTGTCATTTTGACATTTTTATATAAATAAATAAACAGGAAAACCATTTAAATCTAGTGCATCAGTTTTCATTTTAATCATCTTTACTCCCACTACACACACACTCGGCCAATTGACTATGAGAATAAGGCACTTTTCAATGCAAAAGTAACTAACAGGCAACTTTCCATTCAAAATTATGTTACATTAATACTTTTGTTATCAGTAGATGTATATAAAGGGTTCCCAGGCTAAAGATTTTTTTCTATCGCAACCTCTAGGAAAAAAACTGTTCAAGGCCACGTTAAAAAGTTCCTCATTTTTAACCCTTGGTTTGAAGACCTGTTTGAGTTGAATTGTGATGTAAAAGATATACGATTTTAATTAACTAACCCAGGACAATATATGGACAAACATGGTGATAGTATGAAAAAGTGGGACACATGGAACATGATGATCCAGGTTTACTTTAACCCAAGGTTAAAAATGACCCTGGGTTAACAATTTCAAGTATAAAAATCACATGTTTGTTTGTCTATTAATGGTGGATACTGTCAGAGCATTTAAGGTAGTCTAAGTCTTGTGTGTGTGCGTGTGCGTGCGCGCGTGTGTTTGTGTGTCTGGCAGGCAGATGTGGCTTTGTTAGTCGTAGATGCCAGCCGCGGGGAATTTGAGGCCGGGTTCGAGGCAGGTGGGCAGACTAGGGAGCATGGCTTGCTAGTCCGATCCCTTGGAGTCACGCAGCTTGCTGTCGCTGTCAACAAGATGGACCAGGTGGGTAACCATGGTGACCACAATGGCATACAGTAACCACGGCATTGTCAATCATGTTTTTATTTATGTCTGAGAACTCTGCCACAACCACGCTCTCAGCAGTTCTGCTCATCACATCGTGATGTGTGCGTTTTTGCAGGTGAACTGGCAACAGGAGAGGTTCCAGGAAATTGTCTCCAAGCTTGGTCACTTTCTGAAGCAAACTGGTTTTAAGGTAATGTCAAGTGTATGCCCCCCCCCCCCACACACACACACACTCATTTTTCACAAGAAGATAGTTTCGAAGACTGAAGGTGTTAATTTCAAGTTACCTTTTATGTGTGCTTAAGTGCATGATCATTCTTCTCTGATCACAAATATACGAGTGTTTATCTGATCAGTGACACATCAAGCAACTTGAATTCTACAGAACTGTTAATTTTCTCATGTTCTGATTCACATAAATAAAGCTACACAATTGTGCTGATATTCTTACAAGACTTTGCTGGCCTTCAAACCCATATGACTTTCTCCTGTGGAGCTTGATAGATATTTTGCCAAATGTAATGTAAATGGATAGGTGTCTGTACTGATCATATGATATAAACATGCGTGTAATGCATATTCAAAAATGAATTGTCTTTTGCAGGATTCAGATGTGTTCTACATCCCTACAAGTGGCCTGTCTGGAGAAAATCTGACTACCAGGAGCAAAGTACCAGATCTAACTGCATGGTACACTGGGCCATGCCTACTGGAGCAGATGGGTGTGTGTGTTTGACCCTAAACATACATGTTTTGTGAATGTGTTCTTTTCTATCTATTCATATACATAGGGGTGTGTGTGTTAGTGTGCAAGAGTTTAGAAGTGTCTGCTGTGATGATTTTCACAGCAGCACTTGTCTTTTGATGCTGTGATCTGATTGGCGGCTGAACTGTAAGAATCCTCAGCAGTTTTACTCTGACTCACCAAAACTTGATGAGGCAAACAGAAAACCCTTAAGACAACTGCAGCGTTCTTCATTTCTGTGTCCTTTTCTCTCCATCTCTCTTTCTGCAGATGCATTTAAACCTCCTCAGAGGTCAGTGGAAAAGCCGTTCAGACTCTGTGTGTCAGATGTCTTCAAAGGTCAGCAAGGAACCGTCATAAATGTTTTTATAAATAGATTTTGTACCACAAAATATGCAAAATCTAAAATCTAATCTTCAGTGGCCCTAGAAAGTGTATAGACACATTTGCACACTTAAAATTACTGCATCTCTTTGCAACGAAGTAACAAACAAAGTGGCATCTGCAAAGAAATTATGCTAGAGCTTTACTCAGAACAGTTTTTTTTTACCAAATGTACCAAAAGATATTTTTAGTGGATATATAAATTCAGTTTCCCTCAAGTTCACACAAGTGCCATAGAAGTGTAACCACTGGTGTACTGCACTTACATTATCTATGGATATATTTAGCTAATAAGACATTTAATTATTAATAAAGGTTTATAAAGAATATTTAATAAGGTTTCATTCGACATTCATACTTTTTTGATGGTTAAAAACTTTCTCGTTTATTATGCAGAGATAAGTATAAATAAGCTGTATATGTACATTTGAAGTCAGAAGTTTACATACACTTAGGTTGAAGTCATTAAAACTAATAATTTTTACCACTCCACAGAATTTATATGAGCAAACTATAGTTTTGGCAAGTAGTTTAGGTCATCTACTTTGTGCATGACCCAAGACATTTTTCCAACATTTGTTTACAGACAGATTGTTTCACTTTTAATTAATGATATCACAATTCCAGTGGGTCAGAAGTTTACATTCACTAAGTTAATTGTGCCTTTTATTGGCTTGGAAATTTCCAGAAAATTATGTCAAGCCTTTAGGCAATTATATTCTGATAGGCTAATTGGAGTCAATTGGAGGTGTACCTGTGGATGTATTTTAAGGCCTACCTTCAAACTCAGTGCCTCTTAGCTTGACATCATGGGAAAATGAAAAGAAATCAGCCAAGACCTCCGAAAAATTTGTGGACGTCCACAAGTCTGGTTCATTATTGGGAGCAATTAACAAATGCCTTAAGGTACCACGTTCATCTGCACAAACAATAGTACGCAAGTATAAACGCAATGGGACCACGGAGCCATCATACCGCTCAGGAAGTATGAATGTAGTTTGGTGCAAAAAGTGCAAATCAATCCCAGAACAACAGCAAAGGACCTTGTGAAGATGCTGGAGGAAAGAGGGAGACAAGTATCTATATCCACAGTAAAACGAGTACTATATTGACATAACCTGAAAGGCTGCTCAGCAAGGAAGAATCCAATGCTCCAAAACTGCTATAAAAAACTGTTTGCAAGTGCACATGGGGACAAAGATCTTACTTTTTGGTAAAATGTCCTCTGGTCAGATGAAACAAAAATTTAACTCATAACCATAACATAACCATCATTGTGTTTGGAGGAAAAAAGGGTGAGGCTTACAAGCCAAAGATCACCATCCCAACTGTGAAGCATGGGGGTGGCAGCATCATGTTGTGGGGGTGCTTTGCTGCAGGAGGGACTGTTGCACTTCACAAAATAGATGGCATCATGAGGAAGGAATATTATGTGGATATATTGAAGCAACATCTCAGGAAGCTGGACAATGACCACAAGCATACCACCAAAGTTGTGTAAAATGGCGTAAGGACAACAAAGTCAAGGTATTGGAGTGGCACAAAGGCCTGATCTCAATCTTATAGCGAATTTGTGGGCAGAACTGAAAATATGTGAGCAAGGAGGCCTGCAAACCTGACTCAATTACGCCAGTTCTGTCTGGAGGAATGGGCCAAAATTCCAGCAACTTATTGTCAGAGGCTTGTGGAAGTCTACCCAAAACGTTTGACCCAAGTTAAACAATATAAAGGCAATGCTACAAAATACTAACAATGTGTATGTAAACTTCTGACCCACTGGAATGTGATGAAAGAAATAAAAACTGAAATAAATAATTCTCTAATTATTCTGACATTTTACATTCTTAAAATAAAGTAGTGATCCTATCTGACCTAAGACAGGGAATGTTTTCTACAATTAAATGTCAGGAATTGTGAAAAACTGAGTTTAAATATGTTTGGCTAAGGTGTATGTAAACTTGTGACTTAAACTGTATATGCAAAATTCTCAAAAATGTAAGCCGTGGTCTGAGTTTGGTGCAGGACTAATCTGTTTGGTGACCAATGGCTTTCAGAAGGAGTGTGTTCGGGAAACCTGGCAGTGGTGCAGAAATGACACATTTCACATTTAAGTGTCAAAATACTTTTTGGGGCCACTGAATGTAGTAAAAATTTATTCGGTGCAAAAACAGTGCAGAAGTTTCTTGTATGTTTTTATTTTAAAAGTGAAACCTAACAATGAAACGAAGCCTTATTCTGCACTCATTCATAGTTTCACACTGTAACATAGTCATTCATTATTATAACTAGATGGTTTACATCCATTAGCTAAAGCATGTCTATTTTCAGATCAGGGCTCTGGGTTCTGTGTGACAGGGAAGATCGAGGCTGGCTTTATTCAGACAGGAGATAAAGCACTGGTCATGCCACCTAATGAGACCTGCACTGTGAAAGGTAAACATTCAACAGCTTTATGATCTAGAAAGATGCACTGCTTTACAAAGGAACAGCCATTGTTACCAACTTCGATCGATGGCCAATTTCACTGGTTTACTATGTGACAATAAAGGACTACTACTACTACTACTACTTCTGACAAGGAATGTGTCAGCTCCCTCTTCTGGTTTGTTGTATATTTTTTTAAGGAATGTGTCAGCTCCCTCTTCTGGTTTGTTGTATATTTTTTTTCTCTCTTGAACTTGCATAACTGGCAAATGCACATTAGGGTTTTTATACTGCATGCACAGAAAATGTCAATCAATTGTTGGAGGTTTGCATGTCACACTACATGACATTTAAAGGTATTAATGGGATTGTTCACCCAAACATTCTCATAATTTACTCACATTCATGCCATCCCATATGTGTATGACTTTATTCTGCTGAACACAAACAAAGATTTTTAGAAGAATATTTCAGCTCTGTGGGTCCTCATAATGCAAGTCAATGGCTACCAAAATTTTGAGCTCATAATGGCATCATAAAAGTAATCCATTTGACTTGAGTGGTTAAATCTATATTTTCTGAAGTGATATGATAGGTTTGGGTGAGAAACAAATAAATATTTTGAAGTATGTAACTTTTTCTGTGTTAAAATACTTTTTTCTATCCCAGCTTAAAATGCAGAAACAACTATAAGTAATTATTCATGTATTCATTTTCCCGAAAATTGTAAGCACTATGTTTCTGTGGTGCTTTGATAATTGTTCTGTTTGTTTTGACCTGCCCCAACTACGTTAATCAACTAATGGTGTGAGTTTGGGACGGGACAATTTTTTTGTGTGACCAAGGGCAGATTGGGGCATACTTCGAAAACTGTTTTGAAAACTTTGTTTATTTTTGCAGTTCCGTTTTGTGGCATTTGTGGCTCAGAAATTACATACATCAGCCTTAAGTCCTTTTTAATATAAATTCTCCTCCCTGCCCAATAGGTGACGAAATGCACGTACAATGCGAATCACTAAAGACGAATGTCAAAGTGGAGATTGATAGTAAAAAAAGACTTTAATATTGATCTGTTTCTCACCCACACTTATATCACTTCTGAAAACATGGATTAAACCACTGGAGACCACTGGATTATGCTGCCTTCAAGTGCTTTTAGAGTTTAAAAATTCACTTGCATTGTATGGACCTACAGAGCTGAGATATTCTTTCAATAATAATAAAAATTAGAGGTTGACCGATAAATAAGTTGGGCAGTACCTGCCTATAACCGATTAATCAACCAATAGTTTTTAAAATAGATACTGAATGAAAAAATAACACACATTAAAAGAGTGCTGAACTTTTTTCCAAAAATAAACAGTACTGACTGAACCATGAAAATATAAATATATATATATATAAATATTAATATATATGAACTAATATTCAAATTTTTAAGTCAGCTGATTTTTAAATTGAGGTTGTTTCCTTAGTCCACAAGAGGACGCCATAAATACATAAACCATACAGCACCATTATATTATTGCATAAAACATTCCTATCCTGACTGTTAAAAAAGAGCATTTCATTTTCAACTTATGTGCATAAAATAAATAAACAAAAATATTTTGTCAGTCCATATTCTCAAATGTTAAGTCAAAGTAAAATGAGGGGTGAAAACGCTTAAATAGTCATGGTGTTACACTTTAATTGATTCCTTCTACTCCAGATTTAAGCTTCATAATAACAGTGAAATACCACATTGATTTTTGATTCAGTACAGTTGTATGTAGAGTAGCAATATTCACAAATAGCAGTGGTATTCAGCTAAACTCGTGGTGAAGCTGCTCAGACAATGAGCCAAGGCCAGGGGGCTGTTCAACTTGAGGATCTTGAGACAGACACACATTTCCAAGTTGAACATATTTCCTGACAAAGCATTTAAACATCTCATTGCTTAATCTGAGAAACGCTGATAAGAGAGCAAGACGCATGGCCAAAGACCTCCACCAAATGTAAGGGGCTTTTCACACCGAACGCTTTTGCAACCATCCATTTGTTTTTCTATGCAAATGCACGCTATTTGAACGTCTTTGTTTCCCTTGTTTTGGTTTATTCAGCGTCTCGTGCAGGAGCGCTGTTTTTTTTAGATTATGTATGTAATTAAAAATAACTTTAAAGCGTATTGAGACGCCTGCTTTCTGTTAAACTGTATTTGTTGCGCTGTGTCTAGCCTTTTTTAGCACAAGAATGTGATCGATCTGAAGTCATCGTATTACAGTGAGAATAATTTTTTTTTATTGAAATCAGAACCATTTCTAATTTGTTTATACGTTTCTCTCTGCTGCAGGAATATATTAATGTGCTTTCTCGTGTAACTACCTTTAAATATGCAACTTAGCTGGCTAAAAAATTCATAAACGTGACCAGGTGGATATAAACGAATGCAAATACATGGTAATAGATGGTAACAATCGTGACATTTAAACATTTGGCTAGGACTTATATATACTTTTGTCACATTGTTCTAACCGCTTGAGGTTAGCTTTAATGTTGGTGTCCTCTCAGCATTGTCGGCAAACACTGCTGTTCTTTAATAATGCAGCATCTAGTCAACAAATTAATTACTTTATAATAAAATGACAACGTGAACAATATACATTTTCATATTTGATGTTTAAATCCGCATTTGAAGTGATCCACTCCATGCAGAGTGTAGTCTCATGTGTCAAAACAAAAGCCACATGCATCAGGGAAGTGATGGTTATTATTTCACCTCTAGAGGCCACTCTCATACAGCATAACGACAGCAGACACTTCCCAGCCGCTCCAGCACTGGACTTAACGGGGAAATACTATCAGTGTGTATTTTTGCCGATAATCAATAGTAAAATGCTTCCTCACCCTCATATATATATAAAAAATCAATAATATATCAATAAGTGACCAGACATGTTTTATTATAACTCATGTTAGATAATGCATGTATGTTTAAATTGTATTTCTTTCTACATTTCTCATTCTTATGTTATTTTATTGCACAATTAAAAAAAACACAGTCTGAATAAATACTGTATGGTTATGTGTATGGTTTTTTTTTCTGTATGTGTTATTTATCATCCAGCCAAATTAAGCAAATATAAGAGAAAAATAAAATGAGTGGCGTTCTTCTTAGGTCTGTAAAATAACATCATGTGAACTGGCCATTCACTCATATTTATACTGCTTTAAACTTTCAGTTTTACTTGTTCTGGATGCTGAATGCAGACTTCTATTTCTCTGTAGGGATCACCCTCCATGATGAAGCTTTAGACTGGGCAGCTGCTGGTGATCATGTCAGTCTGACAGTAACTGGCATGGACATCATCAAAATAAAGTAAGCATGCAAACATACATTGGTGTGGAAAGCATTACCTTACTTAAGAGCATACCATACCGTAACATTATGATTAAATAATATTTTGGTTATTGCATGATACTTAAATCTAACAGATTACAAAAATGTATTGCAAAAAAAAAAGTCATCATTGATTCTGTATGATCATGTTTTCTCATTGCTCTCTCCTCTCTGTAGTGTTGGATGTATGTTCTGTGATCCCAAAGAGCCCATCAGAGCGTGTACAAGGTTCCGAGCAAGAATTCTCCTCTTTAATATAGAAGTTCCTGTTACGCAAGGCTTTCCCGTGAGAAAACACTTGTTTATCTTTCTGCATTCAGACTTATGTTGCATTTGTAGCTTATTAATATACCAGCATATTTTTATGGGGGCTGTGCAAATGTTTTAAAGGTATTTAATTAAAGTTAATAGGTCCAGTGGTGTGACACGCAATATTCCATCTAAAACGATTTAAACGTTCTACGACCATTATAAATTAGATAAATGACAAATAACTAGATTATTTGTCTTAACAGATTCTCCACCATTGAAATCGTAATACAATGTCTAGTTGTAACAGCTCACAATTTCTACTGTAAGGAATTAGCTTTAATATATGAATTATAATTTATTCACTTATTGGAGTGATATTATTCTCATGACTTATTGAAAATAATATCACATGTATTTAGGTACAGCTTTGAAGCAAAATCTTTCAGAAACAGGGATGAGATTATTTATCAAAATATACCACAGTCACGTCGTCTTTGAACACAGACAAACTTTATTACTATTCTAAACATAAATCTAACACATCTATAATGAAACACATATATACAGAATACAGGTTGGTGAACAGAGTGACAGAATGTGAAATAATTGATCAGTACAGTGAAAATGAACTTTATGGAGTCTGTTGACAATACCTTAAGAACCATTTATCCTTCTTTGAGTCTGCATCGATTTGCAACCGGATTACCCAAATTATTTAATTAATACACCAGCACTTTGAGCACAATATTGGAGATGTACTTGCTTGTCTTCGTGGTGTCTCCTTGCGTTCTTTATGTGGCTTGGTTCTCGGTCGAAAGTTCTTTCCGTCGATGTTTTGATCTCTGTATGATTGATGATTTTGTCTGTATGAATGATAATTTTGAAGTGAGGCCGTAGAGAGTGATGATTTTTCTCGGGACGTCGAGTCACGAGCTTCCTTGGACCTCACATGGCATGGATCTCTTACTGGTCAGCGGAGCGACCAAACAAAGCACGTACAGGCAGAAGAGAGGAGAGCCGAAGAGCCTCAAGAGCCACGAGAAGATGATGAAGAGGCAAGAGCGCGTGTTCTTCCTGTTTGAAAATATTTGCCGCATCCCCAAATTTGTCCCGCGCCAATCAGAAGTGACTTTTCAGAGTCACATGGTCAACTGGGCTGTCTTTTCTGACAGTTGAGTTATGGTCCTTTGTTTCAGACTCTTAAAAATCTCCCACGCAAAATGAGTGCATATTTAATCGTGAGCTTTTATATCTTGAGAATGGTACAAGAGACATGATATTCGTTGTCATCAGCTTTCTCTGCATACACCAGCAAATGCTTGCATTCTAAACATGAATTTTTTTTAATGGATGTTATATGTAGATAACAAAACATGAAAATCCCTAGTTACAAAATAACACTGGTTAATTCATGGGTTATACAACATGGATGAAACATTACACACATTTTAAAGAGGTACATCAGGCTATAATCATTAATTTGTCAGTTATACAATTTCCACAGTTCAAAGCAATTGTCAGGATTACCTAGCAAGACTAGGTCTTGTATAAATCGTGGATGCATTCTGTACATTCTAGAAATCTTTAAAGCATTGTGACTGTGTAAAATGTTCCTGGATTAAGATGAAATGTCTTGCTATTCGAGTCGTGCAAATCTGATGGGTCATTGTAAACAGAACAGCCTGGTTTACTCTGTGTGGGGGATCCAGCAGAGGGCCTGTAATTTATGACGTGGAAACATTCCAAACTGAAAGACTGGGTTATTCCTAGATCCAAATCATGTTGCTGGAATTCTTCTGCATATATAATCTTACACAGATGTGTAAAGATTTCTTAAGCAGAACACAAAAAATATTTTTAGAAGAATGTCTCGTCTCTGTAGGTTCCATACAATGCAAGCGAGTGGTGATCAAAACTTTGGTTTTGGTTCTTTGGATAAAACTTGGGTTTGTTTGGATAAAAGCATCTGCCAAAGGAAATAAAGGTAGCATATACACTACCGGTCAAAAGTTTTGAAACACTCATGCTTTATTCTAATTACCTCAATTACACTTCCTAGCGGTCCGCACATGTGTGAAGGACTAGGAAATGTAATTGAGCTTGAAATCATGATTGTGCTTGGAGACTGCAGTGGTAAGATGTAGAGTGAAAAAGGAGTTTCATTTTTGTCTGCTCTCACCCAAAATCGATTGGATTGCTTCAGAAGACATCGATTAAATCAATGGTGTCATATTGATTACTTTAATGCTGCTTTTTAGTGCTTTTTGGAGCTTCAAAGTTTTGGTCAGCATTCACTTGTATTGTACGAACCAAAAGCTGATATACAGCGCATCCGAAAAGTATTTTTCCACATTTTGTTATGTTACAGCCTTATTCCAAAATTGGTTAAATTAATTATTTTCCTCAAAATTCTGCACACAATACCCCATAATGACAATGTGAAAAAAGTTTGTTTGAAATCTTTGCAAATTTATTAAAAATAAAAAACGAAAAGAAAAAACATGTACATACGTATTCACAGCCTTTGTTCAATACTTTGTGGAATCACTTTTGGCACCAATTACAGCCTCAAGTCTTTTTGTGTATGATGCTACAAGCTTGGCACATCTATTTTTGGGCAGTTTCTCCCATTCTTCATTGCAGAACATCTCAAGCTCCATCAGGTTGGATGGGGAGTGTCAGTGCACAGCCATTTTCAGATCTCTCCAGAGATGTTCATTCGGGTTCAAGTCTGGGTTCTGGCTGGGCCTCTCAAGGACATTCACAGAGTTGTCCCGTAGCCACTCCTTTGTTATCTTGGCTGTGTGCTTGGGGTCATTGTCCTGTTGGGAGATGAACCTTCGCACCAGTCTGAGGTCCAGAGCGTTCTAGAGCAGGTTTTCATCAAGGATGTCCCTGTACATTGCTGCATTCATCATTCCCTCGATCGTAACTAGTCTCCCAGTTTCTGCCACTGAAAAATATCCTCACAGCATGATGCTGCCACCACCATGCTTCACTGTAGGGATGGTATTGGCCAGGTGATGAGATTTCCTCCAGACATGACGCTTGCCATTCAGGCCAAAGAGATCAATTTTTGTTTCATCAGACCAGAGAATTTTGTTTCTCATGGTTTGAGAGTCCTTCAGGTGCCTTTTGGCAAGCTCCAAACCTTTACTGAGGAGTGGCTTCCGTCTGGCCACTCTACCATACAGGCCTGATTGGTGGAGTGCTGCAGAGATGGTTGTTCTTCTGGAAGTTTCTCTCTCCACAGAGAAATGCTGGAGCTCTGTCAGAGTGACCATCGGGTTCTTGGCCACCTCCCTGACTAAGGCCCTTCTCCCCTGATCGCTCAGTTTGGCCAGGTGGTCAGCTCTAGGAAGAATCCTGGTGGTTCCAAACTTCCATTAACAGATGATGGAGGCCACTGTGCTCATTGGGACCTTCAATGCTGCAGAAATGTTTCTGTACCCTTCCCTAGATCTCTGCCTCGATACAATCCTGTCTCAGAGGTCTTCAGACAATTCCTTGGACTTCATGGCTCGGTTTGTGCTCTGACATGCACTGATAACTGTGGGACCTTATATAGGCCGGTGTGTGCCTTTCCAAATCATGTACAATCAACTGAATTTACCACAGGTGGACTCCAATCAAGTTGTAGAAACATCTCAAGGATGATCAGTGGAAACAGGAGGCACCTGAGCTCAATTTTGAGTGTCATGGCAAAGGCTGTGAATACTTATGTACGTGGGATTTTTTTTATTTTTAGTAAATGTACAATGATTTCAAACAAACTTCATTCACATTGCCATTATGGGGTATTGTTTGTAGAATTTTTAGGAAAATAATGAATTTAATCAATTTCGGAATAAGGCTGTGATATAACAAAATGTGGAAAAAGTGAAGCGCTGCGAATACTTTCCGGAGGCACTGTATTCTAAAAATCTTTGTTCCGCAGAAGAAAGACATACACATCTGGGATAGCTTGAGGGTGAGTAGATGATGAGAGAATTTTCCTTTTTGAGTGAACTATTCCTTTTATAAACATTACTTTTTATACCTTTCTTTCTTAAAATGAACTAGTGAAGGAAAAAAGGTGAATTAAAAAATTGTGAAAAACTAGAACCTTTATGCATTCATATACATTTTTACCTAAAATCTTGATTTTAGAGAAGTACATGGACATGTTATGCTTCAAACAGCCTTTTGTATCTACTTGTATTTTGTGTTTCTATGATTCTCAGGTGCTGTTGCATTATCAAACAGTAAGTGAACCAGCAACTATTAGGAAGTTAGTCAGTATATTACACAAGAGCAGTGGAGAAATTCTCAAGAAGAAACCAAAGTAAGTGTGTGGATGGATAAATATGTTAATAGAATCATGTTTGTTAAATATAAGTGTGTGTGTGTGTGTTGTGATATATATACACACACACATATATGCAGGTATAAACTTGTATACTGTTGTTGGAATAATTACTCATGTCATGCACAAAGTAGATGTCCTAAATAACTTGCCAAAAATCTAGTTTGCTAATATTAAATCTGTGGAGTTGTTAAAAAATTAGTTTTAATGGCTTCAACCTAAGTGTACGTAAACTTCTGACTTCAACTGTATATATAGATAAATATTCAATATTGCGTTGGTCCCCCTTGTGCAACCAAAACAGCGCCAACCCGCATCTCAGAATAGCATACTGACATGCTATTCTTCTCACCACAATTGTAAAGAGCAGTTATCTGAGTTAATGTAGACTTTGTCAGTTCTAACTAGTCTGGCCATTCGCTGTTGACCTCTCTCATCAACAAGGCATTTCTGGCCACAGAACTGCTGCTTGCAGGATGTTTTTAGTGTTTTTGGCACCATTCTGAGTTATTCGAGAAACTGTTGCGTGTGAAAATCCCAGGAGATCAGCAGTTACAGAAATACTCAAACCAGCCCACCTGCGCGTGCGTGCGTGTGTTTTTGTGTATATATATATTTAAGTTTTTTACATGGAACACAAAAGAAGTTCTAAAGAATGTGAAAATATACAGTGATCAGTAGCTGCCAAATTCCAAAAAGGACAAAAAGCAACATAAAAGAAGTACATACAACTTGTTCACTATATTCTAAGCCTTCTAAAGCCATTCATTTGCTTTAGAAAGTAAATTAAAAGTATTAATTTAAAAGTAGTTATTCACTGAAAATCTTCCCCACCTCAACTCTCATTTTCTGTTCCTCATAATCAAAACTGCTGCATTGCGATTGGTTACATCAAACCTGGTGTCATATTGATACACCGAGATTTAATTTTGGGGGGGAATCCCAGTCCTTTGACTAATGATTAGACTTGTGATTTAGGCAAAGGGTGTTAATGCTGTACCTATTTTGTGCAGGTGTTTGAGTAAAGGACAGAACGCAGTGGTGGAAATTCAAACACAAAGGCCTGTGGCTCTGGAACTTTATAAGGATTATAAAGAACTGGGTCGATTCATGCTCAGATATGTGGGATCGACTATTGCTGCTGGAGTCGTCACAGAGGTAAAACATGCAGTTTATGCTCTGATACAAATACAGATCTTGAATAATATACAATGTCCTTGTGTCCATTAATATTCTTGGGTATTGCATCATAAAAATGCAATTTTGTTAATACTGTTGATTTTTATCCTGTTGTAGATCAAAGAATAAAAACAAGTCTGAACTGGATCCGTCTGCACATACTGGAGGAACAGAAGTGCATTTCCCCCTTGGAGTGTACACAAATGCAAAGTGCATGCAGATACACAAAGATACCCATTAGGCAACCAGACACTGAGGCTACAGTTAATTTTACAGAAAACATAAACCTTTTCAAAGGCTGAATGTTGTGGTATGAGTGAATGTCTTGTGTTCAAGTTGCTCTTCAGCTTTCAATAAACGAATGAACTGTATATTATCCCACATTTCCCTCAACTTAAGCCCCCTTGATAATCCACTCACTAATTAATACCTGTACTTTAATTCCATCAATTCATTTATACACCTCTGATCAACAAACTGAACTCATTTTTATTTTATTATGTGACATTTTATTTAGATAGTTGTAAATGGCAATATTTCTAACTACAATGTGGGAGTAATATGGAATATTTAGCCTTGGTTCAAGTCAAAAGTTTTAAAGATTTAAATAAGAATTAATTAGGGGTGTGTACATTAGTGAAGGGGAAAAAGGACAAACTAAAATGAGCATACTGTAGCTGGCTGCCCTCAACTCGATCTATTTCTACGTCCTTTCAGCCATTTCCTGGCTTAATGACGAGAAATCATAAGCATATATCAACTTGGGGAGTCAAGATGACTAATGGAGAAAGAGATGTAGACTGGACAGGAAAGAATTGAATGACGCATAAAACTCATTCGGGTGTCTATAATCAATCATGAATCACTTTAAGCATTTGAAGGACATCATTGTGTCTGACTTGTCAGATCTTGACATTAATATTAAGGGGTTTAAATTTAAATGACTTTTTGTTTGGGTGTATTGAGGCTGAAGTTGTTGGATCTGTGTAAAGCTTCATCAGAAAAATAAAAATCACTGTGGAAAACATGAGTGTCTATAAATAAACACAAACATCTCATGTATTTGTGTGCATGTATTTAATTTTTAATTAGTGTTAGGTAAATTCTTATATGGACCACAATTAAAAGCCTACTGAAGTTGTGGTACTCAGTTTTTTAAATAAGTGAATATAATAAAATAATATTTATTTGATGTCTTTGCTTAACATAAAGATATAGCAGCTAATGAATAAAAAAAATTAAGTTTGCAAGTGTTGTACAACAAACTTGAGACAATATAAGCCCTTATGCAACACTTCTTACTATTGGAAACACTTTGATTTCTCACGGTATAGTGTAGCCCTGCCTCAGCAATGTTCTTGACCATTTTAATTCATGTACAAACAACTGTTCACTGATCTAACAAGAACTTGAATGCTTAAGTTTGTTAAAAGGAAAGACATATTATTGTATGATAACACTACAATAAGGTTCTGTTTGTTAATATCAGTTAATGTATTATGTATCATGTACTAACACTGAACAAAAACATACAGAATTTATTAATCTTGGTTGATTTCTAAATATGTTACTGTTCCATGTTCAAGTTAGATTCTAATGCATTTATGTCAATGTATTAAACTTTTAATGTTAAAAATGTTTTACATTTTGAAATTAACATTAACCAAGATCAATACATGTACTGGAATTCATACTTTACTGGTGCAGAATTGTTGTCCAAGAACACATTGTAAAAGTGTGGAACTGCAATTTTTCACTCCACTCTCTGATATTTAATGACATCATCAATATAACTTAGAGTTTAAGATTTTTAAGTAATAAACTTGCAAATATATAGCAGAAAGTGGTACTTTAAAATTGTAATGTGATTGACAGAATGCTGCTTTGACCCCACCCACTTATTCAAGATTACATATTTGCCTACATGTAACATTAGCAACAAGACTGAAAAATATGGGGCTGTACTTGACCTTTTACCTCTTGTTTTATGGCTCGGAGGTAGCTGACTTGATTCAATCAGGGTGACAAAATAATTGTTCCAAAATACTTAAAATGTTCCATTGAGCTCTGAGCTAGTCCTAATTTATGTATTTTTCTGTGCTGCAGAGATCGACTTATTCCAAGTGCACTAATCACAGACCCAAGGGAATATGCCATTAGCTCTGCTTTAAACAGCATCAAAGAGTTTTCTTAATTACCCTTAAGAACATTTTTGACTATCCTTCTTTTTGTGCTACTTAAATTTCAGCTAATTGTGCTCTTTGATCTTGTGTTCAAACTTCTAAAAAATGATTGTCTAATGACCCTTCCTTTAATTACCTGCATCACTACCTACAATGACATTTAGAGTCAATATAGCCTCTACAATAAATATAGATGTAGAGGGTCCTTTCTTTTGCTTTGCAGGTCTTCTTATGATTGGCACTACGTTTTTCCTGAGGAATCAGATTTATGGGTTTGGAAGTCCATGCATTTACCTATTGCATTTGTGTTTTCTTTTGGAGCCAAATGTCTTCTCCATAAAATATTCATGACATTTTCTAATATGTGTAACATTTATTTATATAAATTTACTGTATAACAGGCTTCACTTCTTGCCTTTTCAACACCATGTCATCATATAATCTTTGCTGGTACAATTTAACCTCCCATTACTGTTTGGTCATTTTTGATCAAAATCACATTTTCAGATGGAATATTGTTTTCTTTATCTGAACACTAAAAGTATAACCCTTAGTGACGTTTTCTCCATTTGCCTTCTGATTTGATAAGTGCAAGTAGTCTTAAAACAATAGCCTTTACTGTTTGCACTGTCCATAAAGAAATTCAAAAGATGCAAACTTGTCAAAAACAATATACATATCCTCAGCTGGCGAAGGAAATACCACCTCTGCTGGGCCTTTTTCACAATGGAGTCAATGTGGGTTTCCCACTCTAGGTCCTGTGATATGGTAGTGCCCAGGAACCTGAATGACTCCACTGCTGCCCAGTGCTGTTTAGAATGGTGAGGGGGGTCAAAGTTGACTTTAGGAGGAACACCCCAACAATCATCTCCACTGTTTTGAGCGTGCTCAGCTCCAGGTTGTTTTGACAGCACCAGTGAGCCAGCCATTGAACTTCTCTTCTTTATACAGACTCATCGTCATCTTGAATGAGGCCGATGACAGTGGTGTCGTCTTCAAACTTCAGGAGCCAGAAGGGTCCTTGGCGGTGCAGTCATTGCTATACAGGGAGAAGAGTAGTGGGGAGACCACACATCACTGTGGGGCACCAGGGCTGATTGTACATGTGCTGGAAGTGAATTTCCCCTGTCTTCATTTTGTCATTTTGTGAAATAAAATTAAAAAAAATCAGGCAAAATGCAGAACACACACAGGACAAAGAACAAAGTCAGAGTCTTCTGTTTTAAACTCTATTTGAATTTTCAGTCCATTACTGTTCATTTTATTTACAGTTACTAAACTGACACTTTCAAAACAATGAAAAAAAATAATTATAATATCTATACTTATAATTGTCATAACAAATATATTTAAGATTTAGTTTTTCTTTTCTCACCAGAAGACAGCAATCACATTCTCATACGTTTCACCTCATAGAAGTGTTTTTACTCTTCTGAAGTTACATACATTTGCTCATTTGCATATGCAAATGAATGGTAAAATCAAGACATTTTATGTAAATAAAACCTAAATAACATAAAATTGCAAAAGAAGTGCATCATTTTTAGTTTTTACTTCCATCTGTGCTGGAGGTTAAAGCTTGAAACTAAGGTTGATGCAAAAAAATAAACAAAAAATTATGTTTATTAATTGTCATGTTTATTGAGGTTTATGTGTAAATCGCTGAGAGTCTGTTTGTCTTATGAAATATCTCAAAAGAATATCTTTATATTGAAAGACGATTTTATACTGGGATTTTTCCCAGATCTCTTTTTATAATGCTCTTTCCTCAGAGAGTGCCCTAAAATGTCTCTCAATGACACAAATATGCCACATGCACTAATTGTTTTTGGGGTTTTTTTCCAGAAGAAAAAGTCACTGAAGAGCGGTTATCTGAAGCTGTAGAAAGTGAACTGAGGCCTGTTGAGTTGAGGACCTGCAAGCAAATAAAGTGGGTGTGAAATTAAGTGTAATTGGATTTCCTGCCAGCAGCACCATCTGAATTTTGAAGTCTGAGGATGGCCGATTTCCTCCAACCATTTTGGTTATAATGTGCCCTTCAAATAGTAAGAAATATCACTATCAGCCAAAGTCGAATATATAAGTGTGGAAACTCTGAATTCTACTGTAGATGATACCAGAGTTGCCGAGTTATGATGTTGGAAGAGGCGTGTCATCATGAAAGATGATTATTTTTCAGTGTTATTTCAGTTTCAGTGCTTTATTTAAATCATATTAATAGGTTATACATGGCAGTCAACTAATGACTCACCCTTCGTGGTTTGTTTTAAAGAAAATGTATTTATTTGTTAGATGCCATACATTAATTGATCATATAAGTCATGTAAAAGCGATGCAGGCGTGTTCAGTTATGCTTAATCACTGGTACAATAGAGAGAAGAAAAAAAAATCCATAATTTGTTGTATGTTTGTTTCACTGTGTCGTCTTCCGTATTTAGTTTCATGCCATAATAACAAATGCACGACTTGGAGGTAGGAGCTTCCCAGGTCTACTTGAAGGCAGCATTAGTGTTGCCTGTCTCTCTTTGCTGGGCTCTGAGAACTCTCAAACTGTTATGTATCTTGATTTCGCTACACCTCTCATCCACTCCGGAATAGCATTTTTTCACAACCAAAAACAGAGACTTTCAAAAACACTCTCTAGTACTGCATACATTAGACGATGACGTCAGGAACCAGAAAATTTGTTTTAAATCGAAAACATATTAGGGTGGATATGGCCTTAGAGACTTCTTCACTGTTGCCTTTAAAGGAGTCACTTTTAATAATTCTGTCATGCAGAAATGTGTATCTCACCAGGCGAAGTAAGTGGACTGCCTCTGCCCTTTCTGCAATTGCCCAATCATAAACACACCTTTATCTTAAGTCCCTTTAAATGTGGTGGAGTTATAGTGAGGCACTGGAAATGTATATTTTTGTGTGAGATGGGGCTTTACTTAAAGCTTCGGTATGGGCCTCTCGTGTCCCATCCATATCCATCTTCATAGTGTGTTCATCAAGGACATTGTAGCATGCCAATTAATATACATACACACAAACAACAAGTGAAAAAAAAAATTTAATCACCAATCTCAAATAATCCCAGTAACGCCATACAAATGCTACTGCTATAGGCTGAACACAGATAAAGTGGGACACCTCAGCTTTATCATCTGTCATTATGTGTATATTTTTCTGCAATAAATGAATCATAAACTAATATAGGATGACACTGATTGATGTAGCCATTTGGATCATATTTTAAACAACATCAATTACAAATAATTAGAAGATGTCCCAATTTGACCTTTATTCACCCTGTGTTTCTGGATGATACTTCATCTTTTGAAAAACATTATGTACTGTACATGCCATCATACAGTGACAGATCTGATACATGAGCTGATACATTCAGGACTGGATTTCTGCACATCTGATGGTTTTATAATAGATCCATAACTATGTTAATCAAGTCTAAAGAGCCTGTTGCTTCAATTATATTTTGTGGAGATATGCATCAATGTAACCTGAAAGGTAAAACCTGAGAGGCTGGTTTATATTAAAGAGAGCACTCTTTTTTCATATTCTATTCTATCATACTATACTTTAGATCAAGCATACTTTACATGAGCAAATGTCAGCAAAAAATAGCATCTAGCGATGATTGTCAGAAAAATCAGCAACTAATAAAATGGCCAGTTTGAAGCGCCTGATAGTTTGTAACGTTGCGAAGGTCAAACAGAATGATTAACACAAGTCATGTCTCTCACAAGTGTTTTCTGTAGTAATTGTTGTGCAAGAGCAAGCTAGAGACAACATTTAGTTCCTTCAGTCTGAAAGCAAAATAACCAACTTATTCCATAATGCGGCTCCTTCCAAAGTACATGCAGTCCATGCTGATGACGATGTCTCAATTCTGGATCCAGTTCCTAAAGATCGAGTTTGGAACCATCAATCAGTAGATGCAGAAGTCATGCACTTTTGCATACATGATATTATATTCACTTATTTTCCTATCTGATCTAACTGCAGTTCTTTTGAATAGTTTTAGTTTTTTTTAAATGAGTTTCTGATTCAATGCTGTTAGTTGTTATTAGTTACATTTCCAACTACTGGCCTAATACATAAGTGTCATATATCTGTTGGAGAAGCCCTTTTGGTTTATACAAACACTCATTGCATGAGTAAATAAATGCATTGCAATAGAGTAAACCACAGACTGGTGGAAGCTCTCATGCAACAGGGCTGTTGCCGGCTCTGCAAACATTTCAGATCACATTGTCAGATTTTTTCAGCAATTTCTAAATAGGCAAAAGACATGAATTATCTATTGATGGAAAACTATATCGGTGAAAAATGTGTCCCATGCTCCAAACTTCTAGATTCTTATGACCTGTCCACTGGAGAGAGTTATGGCAAAGTTCCAGACAGTGGACCAGAAGAGGTGAGATATTTGTCTCTATGTTTTTTTCCTCAGTTTCAACATAAAGATGTTCATTTTCAAGTACAAATACATTATGCATCTCTGCAGATCTAATACTTGGAAAATGTATATAATCTGGAACATACACATAAGTGAGCATTTTAATAATGGTGTCAATTGTAAAAATTTCACAGCAGTTTCACCTTTAAAAAATATGTAACCCGACACAATTAATTGGCTGAAGACACAAATTCCAAGTAAGTTGGTTTGCTGAGCCGGTTGATGTACCTTTGGTCCCATTTACTTTTCACAGGTCATAAAAACAAAAGAAATCTAGTGGGCCTCGAGGTCCATTTGATAAATATTAAACCAAAGTAAGCTGCGTCTCACACCGCAAGAAGTCATGAGGGTCAGTGGAACAGAAGAAAAGGACTAGATTTGGGCATGTTTGTGTTATATTATATGCTGCATGTTATTTGATGAATAGGACAAATTGGAAGACACCACCTTAATTCAACTTAAAGTGCTTAAGTATTTATACTTTTCTGAAAATAAGGTCATGGGCTTTGCATAACTTTATTTTTTTTTTAGACACAAGTTTACACAACATCCTACCAACTACTAGTATAAAGCAAGACACCAAACAACTTGTGAAATATGCTCATCTGAAAGGCCACCCCCCCACCTTACAGTCTTCTGTAGTCCTAATAAGTGCAAATAACTAGAACTAATAAGGTGTCAATTAAATTACATTCAGAAGGTTCCAGATGTTTAGATGAAAATCATTCAGAGAACTGAGACACTTAAGCTATCTATCCTGTAAATACTATAGTATATCAAAATACATAATATTACCATCACTTTACTATGGTACTGTCACAGCTGGCTTTTTTTTTTAGGTCACAGTGAGAAACTTTAACAATTTCATGTGAATCCTTAGATGCTTAAAAATGTAAAAATGCTGCTCTAAAAGTCACCAGAAACAAATTGTAAAAAAAAAAAAAAAAGAAAATGAAAAAAGATACCCTCACCCCCTAATGTTTTGGCCTCAGCTCTTGAAGTTTTGAAATCCTAGAGACATCTCTTGATATTGACAATGCTGATGCTGTGACATTACAAACAATCCCCATGAAGCAGATCTAGGCATGTGGAAGCTGGGGCGGAGGAGGGTTTCAGAGACAACTCTTTTAGCACGCTGCAAAGAAACCAGCTTATCAGCAAAACTGAGCCATTTATATGTTAACAAATAGAGATTCAATTTGATCGGCTACCCGATAACAAGCCACAGGACCAATCTGCTTACACCATGCGATCCAATTGGTTTAACATGTAACATGCAAGTGAGCCAGTTGGCTAACAGATAACAGATTATTTTACTTTGATAAGTCAAAGATCCTATCAGTTTATCCCAAATAGGAGTTGCATGGCTGAACTTTGCTATACGTATCTTGGCGGACTAGTACCAAGACTTGCTCCTGCTAGAAAATACACATACATACTGAGTTGGCATTTGAACATGCTAGCTAGTGTATGCTAACTAGGTAATGCTAATTAACAAAATTTCTATGTGTGCCTCCGCTTACGCCACAGAGAGTTGCATGGCTGAATTTTGGATATTTTTCCAGACTAACCACTGGGCTCTACCATGAGGATTCAAATCGTTGCTGGACTGTTTATTGGCTCTGGTCTCCATAAGCAGCAAGACAAAATCTACCAATAGGAGCATTCCAGACAGAGAACAACAACCATTTTAAGCCAGTTAGAGTAAAACTGAGTTCAGGGTCAACTTGTGCAGTTGTTGGCTGTAATAACAACTTTAGTTTATGATATCAGCGTAACTCACCTCTGTTCATAGCCTCATGTCATGCACCCACTTTTTAAACTTTGACAGGTGAGGCACTGTCAAAAAACGGTCATTGCAACTCTATAATGTATCACACATGCTTGACAATTTTTACACAGTTAATACACTCCACATCACACTTGAAGAAAATATTTGAGACCGGAAACTGAAAAGAGGCGTCTGTTATGGTACACTTCTGCCTTCAGGAAAAACGTGGATAAGCGAGTAAACCCTTTCTGAATGCTTGTAGGTGGAAGCTGCAGTGAGTGCAGTCAAATGAGCCTTTCCAGATTGGTCAGCTAAAAGCCCTGCTGAAAGATCTCAAGAACTGTATAAACTGGCAGACCTATTTGGCAGACTAGAGGCTAGTGTGGAGAAATTTGCCCAGGCGGAGTCTAAAGACTGGGGTAACACTACTGTACTGTGTTATATCACCATAGTATAAGGCAATAAATTAGAACAGATACCAATATCTAGTGAGCTGGGTGGCCAATATAACCATATCGGCCAGTCAATCTGTCCAGATGATATATCAGTCTATCATTTACTATGATGACTGAACAATTTCTTTCAGTTTAAGCCCTAGTGTATGCTGTATTCCCTGCCACAGTTCACCATTCTAGCTCTTTTCCCCAGGGAAGTCTATAACATTCTATGAGCAGCATACAACTTCCGTTACTTTGCTTCATCTGTCTTGCATCACACTAATGTCTGTAGTCAGATGGGCCACCTGGGTTGTCTCAACTACACAATACGCTGTCCTGTAGGAGTTGGGTTGTGTACTTACAATTTTAAAGACCCTATGAAATCGAATAGAGTTATGTGGCATTTAGTCCAAATCTATTAGCTCTGAGGCCATCTATATGCTAGTGTTCTGTACTTCTAAAAGTTAACAAAAATAACCAAATTTAAATGTGTAAATCTGCCATATCACTCATTCGGAAAAACAGACCAAAAGTAATGACATGCATAGAACTGGGAAAGCAAGGGCTCAATCAATGCTCCCTATGCCATGTACTCACTCAGAACTGCAGAGCCCTTGAAGTGGGTACTCTGAAGGAATGGCATTACTGTATGTAATGGCATTACCTTTGCTAACTGTCTTGTGGAAGGGCCCTCTGAGAAGAGATTCATTTTCTCACTTTCATTTTGAACGAGCTTTTGAGTGGCATCCCCTCAAGAAAGCAAAAAATGCAGTTTTGAACTTTGAAGTGTCGTTACCTAAGACGAGTAACAGGTCAGATAAAAAGTCCACTCCATGAATTGTGTTGTAAGTTAATCAAGGCACCAACTCCCTAGTGGTGGACCATCATACCCTAGGGGGCACCAGAAACTCCACTGTCACCCTTACTCACATGACTCACAAATTAAAAGATATTGGCAATTTGAAAAAGGGATGAGTCGTTTGAGTTGTACAGGCCAAACTTGCCATTTCAGTACAAAATATTTCAACAGAGTAAAGAAAACTTTGCATCTCACATAATTTAATGGGGGCTTTACCATAACATATGTCTAGCTGGTCTGATTACATGGTTTGTGTATTTTGTGAAATCACTTTCTGTCTGTTGCTGGTCTGAAGCCTGAAGAACCTACCACTGTACCTCCTGGCCTTTAAGATAGCCCCCTGCTCTTGCTACAGGAAACACAGCGGTGGCCAAGCCAAGTGAAACTATTTCAGTCTCTGCCTGGATGACGTGTCAGCCATTGGAGGAAGCTGTTGAGGGGCGAAAATACATTGGCTTCACCAGGGCTGGACTGGGAAGAGAAATCGGCCCAGGATTTTACATAGAACTGGCCAAAAGTTATTGAGTTGTCTTCGCTGTCTTTTTCTGCATATCGTGGTGCCATTTTGTGGTCCATTCTGCATAACGCGGCGGCTCATTTTATCTTATCATGGCCCATTCGGGCACCGGCCTGCTCAGTTCTCCCGATGGCCAGTCAGCCCCTGATCAGCCTCAAAGTGCGTCGGCCCACCGGGAAAATGCCCGGTATGCCAGATTACCAGTCCAGCCCTGGGCTTCACCATACTTGCCATATCTGAATTGTGTACATATTTCTATATATTATGTGGGTGTGTGTCTTCATGGTTTTCCAATTGGTGTGGTCAACACTGTGTTTGGTACGGCCCGCACGCGGGGGATGCATTGGTGTCCCACTCTGATGTGCTATTGATCAAATTTATGGGGAGCACAGTGAGACTGATAACTGAACATAGTGCGCCAGATTGTAAGAAGCTTTATTTACATTTAAACCCTGCTGTTACATCTGCCGATGCTGGCATGGAGCAATGCATCAGCACTACAGTACGAACCAGCTTCTCCGCTGGTCAGGTGATACACAGCTTGGTCAATCAGAATATATTTTTTAGTGTAGCCAATTGACATTACACTTGCTTTCTGTAGCAAAACAAATGAAAATACTATGCTCAAACAATCCAATCAAAATGATATTGTCAAAAAAAAAATAATAATTACTGTTTATATTTCTGAAATATAACAGGATGTCACTCACTGAAATAAACGTGCAATGTAAAATACTTTTTGAAATGTTTATTGTTACTGCACATAGTATGCAGCATTAAGTGTCTACAACACAGTATGCAGTAAGCTAATATTCCATTTAAAACTGTCTATAGTCAAGAAATGACTTCGTCTGCCTTGTAGTTCTGATTTCTGCCACACCGAGGTGCTCAGAATGCATTTAGTGTAGGAGCAAAGCATATTATGATCTCTAACATTTATTCTCTCTCTGTATTTCTCTGAGTTTTTCATCACGCACACACACGCATCCAAATATGAGTTTACAGAGCCCAATTATAATTGTATGATTTATTTAAGAGACATCGAAGTCCTTCATTATTTGTTAAAGATACTTATTTACCTCCCTTTCTTCCCCCCTCTTTCTTCGTTCTTCAATCTGTCTGTGTACCAGCAGAATCTGTGTTGAACTGAGCTTTTACCCAGAATTCCTCTCATTTTGTGGAGGCGACTCGTCAGTGGAAAACTGGAGTGCCCTCTGATCCCTCCAACAACAATGGAGCACTCACCAGCAAAGACCCCCAACAGAAGGTGAGACAATAACATGTTTACAATTTTCCCCATTCTGATGGTTGATGTGAACATTAACTGAAGCTCCTGACACGTATCTGCCTGATTTTATGCACTGCAGGAACACTGTTGGCTGATTAGATAATCACATGGATGATTGTTGGTGTCAGATGGGCTGGTTTGAGTATTTGTAACTGCTGATCTCCTGGGACACCCAGTGAGGGGCAGTTCTATGGACGGAAATGCCTGGTTGATGAGAGGTCAACAGAGAATGGCCAGACTGATTAGATCTGACAAAGTTTACAGCAACTCAGATAACCGCTCTTCTCAACCACTCTGTGTTGAGAAGAATATCATCTCAGAATATATTCTGAGATGCAGGTTGGCACAAGGGGGACCTACACAATATTAGGCTGGTGGTTTTAATGTTGTGGCTGATTGGTGTAATCAAACAAGTGTGGCATCACATAGCGTTTTCACTTTCTTGGTAGATTAATGCTGGTTGTGTTACTAGTTTGGACATTGCAGAAGCCCTGAACTGCAAGGTGCCTTCCGAGCCAAAGTCCTACAAAAACAAAATTCTCTCTAATTTTGTTTTCTCTCCAAATGTTATCTCCAAAAACTTTTGTTTACTAGATAACAATTAGCATGCGCTACCAATCTCATCCACCAGGTGCCACTACCAGGAAGTATAATGCTCATACATGCTTTAGCTTACAAGTTGACAGAATGTCTGTCTGTTGTACTTTATCCATGGATTTATAGTAACAATAGAAAATACATATTATACACAATAATAAGTAAGTTTTGATAACTTTAATCAAGACAAGAAAATAATTAATAGTATTAGTCTACGGATTCATGAAATCACACAATTTAATGAATATACCTCAGGTTACACGTTTCGTGTGGCATTCACTGTCAAGTGTGACAACGTTAGTTATCTCTGATTGTTTAATATTGTGAGACGCGATATGTAACAACGGGTGCTTTCAGACTAGACAGTGTCAGTGATAATAATGGGAAAGACAGACAAGACTGAATGACGCGTGGCAACGGTCAAAGACGTCCATATAGCGCATGTTTTCATAGGCCAACAAATTAAAAAGCACAATATCAAAATCAGCATCGAGATTCCCAATGGCGAAGGCCATTAAACAATCAGAAATAACTCCCTTAGTCACACTTGACAACAAATACCATATGAAATACATACATTTAAGGGATATTCATTAAAATTTGAGATTTCATGCATCAATAAACTCTCTAATATTATAGATGTTTTTTCTTAAGATTGCCTTGCTATTCTTGTTATTGTGTTAAATAACCATAAATCCACAGATGAGGTACCACAGACATTCTGTCAACTTTGAAGCATGAGCATTATGGTTAATGGTAGCAGCACATTGTGGCCAAGGTTGGTGGCGCATGCTAATTATTAGCTAGCAAACAAACAAGTTCTCATATGCTGCCTCTTGAGGAGAAAGTGTTTTTTGGAAAAAAGGAGAAAAATAGATTTTTGTTGTTGTAGGACTTGGGCAGGCACTAAAACACAATTTCTTTTTCTTCACCTTGTATTTTTCACCTTGCGGTTCAGGGCTTTCATAGGCCATTGTGCTAAGATGGAGAAAAAAACAAAAACACAAACTACACGTAAAATCAACATGCTGTTTACGAAAGTTAATTTACCCTGAAATCAGCCCCACTCAAGTGAATTACTGACAAGCGCCATCCCCCATCAGGCATTTTTACGTCAATTTAAGGGTGAAGAGGACGCCTAGATGCATTGCGGGGAGGGTGTGGACAAACTAACCCTTCCACAGCAGAATGCAGGTGGCTATTACATGTTGCCACCATCATTTCTGGGGTAACGGACTCCTCTGCACTAATGCAGGAAGAGATATTTGGTCCCGTAACCTGTGACAAAGAGGAAGTGAATTAATGCTGCAATGGTGTACGCTGTGGTTTAGCCACCACAGTTTGGTCCTCAGATGCTGGGCGCATGCACAGGGTTGCTAGGAAACTGCAGGCTGGGTTGGTGTAGACCAACTGCTGGCTTGTCAGAGATTTAAATCTTTCATTTGGGGGCATGAAAAACTCATACCACTTCTTCAGAGGTTAAATCAGTCATCATTAAACACTGAGCTGTACTCAAACACACTCAAGATAAAGCGAAATATGCAGGGTGAGTGAGTCACTGTGTGATTCATCTGTCATTTCAAATCGGTTTACAAATTATATAGAGGAAGCATTCAGCATAATCTTAGTCTTGTATGATTTGGAAAAGTTAATGAATCACAAAATACAAGTACTTTATTTTTTCGGTCCCTTGTGAAGTGTCAGTTTCTAAATACTTTCTCTTATCACAGGCAAATGCAAGTTAATGTCCATGAATCATGTAAACACTGCGGCTCTATTGGGCTTTCAAAAAAAAAAAAAAAGTGTTACGCCACTTGATTATCAACTTGGTCTCAGATGTTTTACCAAAAATACTTTGAGAGTGAAAAAAAAAAAGACACAAATGAAACAATTGTTGGCATACAATAAATGTATAGAACTAGGCAGGTAAAGTTTGTCGAGACTATTTGTTGGCTTGACAAAGCCTTGTCTGAAAGTTTTACAAAACCAAATGGAAAAGCACGAAAAAGGGAGGGAGAGAGAGAGCAACTCAATCTCTCAAATCCCCACTCACACCTCTTACCTGTTTTCGAACCACACTCACATGAAACCAGGCTTCACGCATTTCAGACAAGAAGCATATATAAGCACTTACTCTGGGCCATATGGTTTTAAATTTGCTTCGGCAACCCAAAATTTAGCTTTGGTGGCTGCCAAAAAATGTTAAATGGAAAAACCCTGATTGTTATAGTGATTGAAAGCATTTTAATTATCTATTAGTGTTTTGAAATTCACTTGTTTTTAAAAGGAGACTTTTCACTTAACAATTCCTCTGATGTAATATGTCAGAAGCATTTTCCATTTTGCACTGGTAACTTTCATCGTATCACAGTGGAGACACATTTAACTGCAAAGAGTGCAAGCAAGCCACTACAGCAATATGCTGGCTCATAACACACTTATATTCAAACAAGCACCAACCAGGGACAAAGATCAAGAGGGTATTTGTACACATGGGCTAACAAGATGAGAAGATGAGTAACACCTGGGACACAATTAGGGCAATGAACAGGAAGACAGACATAACAGAGAAAGATACAGAACTTCAAAATAAGATTCTCTTCAAACTTTGAACATAAGAGTCCTTTGGGAAACCATAAGCATGACGTGATGAGACACATATGAACATTCTTCAATGTAAGTCTATAGGATTTGTTCTGAGATTTGAGTGTCTGTTGGGCGAAAACCATAAGTGAGATCAGTAAGAAATGTCATAGCTACCAGAGTCAGAACAGTCTGAAGGTCTTTACTAAGTGTTGTGGATGTAGCTTACAATGAATAATTTTAGTCTTGGTTTAGTGACTTTTGAAAAAAACCTAGACCATGTCTGTAGCATTACAGTATGTTGGCTTTGTCAAGCAAACATAACTATTAAATTAATGTGGCTACCTTAGCTTAGATAATTGTGTTTTGGAAGAATTTGTTGAGTACATATTGAAATCTCAGTCTTCTGCCTGGAGACTTTGGTATCTTGGCAAATTTGATCACAGTCTGAGACATTGTTGAGATCACTTCTGAAACTATGGATTTGGATCATTTAGATTATCTGTGTCTTTCTTAGAAGTAGAATATTTAAGCAAAAGCCTACATTTTGCTCCACTTTGCTCTCCATTTATTCTCATTGTGGCCTAGAAGAAACATATCAGATTAAAGAGACATTATATGTGATTTTTCTGTCCTATGGTACACCATATGGGCACAAAGATTGGGTTTGGGATTACAGATTCTTGCATGTTCGTTTTCCACAGGGTGCGTGAATCAGTGTACTGTTTCCAAGAACTATCAAAGCATGAGTTTTACAGAGTGTGGGAAGTGACTTTCTGACACATAGCACATCACAAACACGTGTGCTTCTTTCTGCAAAAGCCCACTGCTGTTCTGTGCTTCAATCAGACACTCACAATGCGCTTCAGAATGTTCCATATGAATCAGCTCATGAGTTGGATTTACACACCAGTGATGGACACACGTGAAGATAAAACTGACCTTTTTAAAATACCAAAATATCAAACCAGGTGACATTTATTGTAAAGAAACAGAGGAAAAGTACACTTTTCAAGTGAAAGGATTTGAAACAATAAAATAATAGACCAAATGTGTACGCTTTCTTTTGACGAACTTGGTGAATTGGAACTTGTCAACATTTGATGTAATGAACTGCATCTTTTTGTGATTTTTGGGCCCATTATACCATGGTATTAACATATTACACCATAATTTTACCATGGTACTGCAACAATACTTTTTAGTTTAACTTTGTGTTTGAAAAAGGCATATAAGTCACACACCAAGAAACGTCGTGTGCGCCAAGCTCTAGTGCAGAAAAGCACAACGGGCAATTCATGTTGAAAGCTCTTACAGTGATATCTTGGATCTGTATTGAAAGGTTCTCTCAGTTAATTAAGGGCGTGTGCACGTTTGTGTGAGAAAACTGAAGGAAACTTGTGAATGTGTTCAGTCACGTCTCTGCGTGCTCACACACCATTTATACTCAAAGGGCAGAGCTCACACTGGCAGATCTTATTATGGGTTGACCACAGACGAAGACCTGTACCACCCTGTGAGCACGCATACTTACACACACACGTTCATGCACAACATTCTGAAGATACTACTTGTACTCATTCTTGTCCTAGACGATGATACCGGTCTTTGGTAACACTTTACAATTACATTTATGCATTTGGCAGATGCTTTTATCCAAAGTGACTTACAGTGCACTTATTACAGGGACAATCCCCCCGGAGCAACCTGGAGTTAAGTCCCTTGCTTAAGGACACAATGGTGGTGGCTGTGGGGATCTCGTCCACTACGCCACCACCACTACAATAATGTTGCATTTGTTAACATTAGTTAATGCATTAGGTATCATGAACAAACATTTAACAATATATTTTTGCATCTGTGCATCCCAGATGTGTATGACTTTCTTTCTTCTGCAGAACATAAATTAAGATTTTTAGAGAAATATCTCAGCTGTGCAGGTCCATACAATGCAAGTGAATGGGTGCCAGAACTTTTAAGCTCCAAAATCCACATAAAGGGAGAATAAAAGTAATCCATAAGACTCCAGTGGTTAAATCCATGCATTCAGACACGATATGATAGGTTTGGGTGCGAAAAATATCAATATTTAATCATTGTTTTTATAGCAAATTCTCCTCCCTGCCCAGAAGGGGTCGAAGATGTGCACAAAGAATGCGAATCACCAAAAACAAAAAAAGGAGAAAGTGAATGTGAAGGAAAAAGGATTTAGTATTGATCATCTTCTCACCCACACCCAGGGTTGTATTTTCCAGGTTTGATGGGGGAGGTAACTATCCAATTATTTTTAAATGGCAATAATCTAATTTTACAATATAATATAATATGAACCATAAGTTTTATTTTATATATTCTGTATACAGTATATATTTTACATTGTGTATATACAGGGTTTTCATATGCTATAAATTAGAAAACACAAAGAGGATGTGTTGTATGTATTTATGCATACACTAAAATCATCACACACACACACGCACATTATATATATATATCCTGTGCATGTATGTGTATATGTAAACATATTACATGTACAGATACACACACATAAACTGTACATACATAGACAGTATATACATTTAGTTTGCATTCTTTTATTTACCAATGCACTTTGAACTAACATGAACTAACTATGAACAATTGTATTTTTTTAAAAACTTACATTAAGAAAGATTAATAAATGTTGAAAAATATATTGTTCACTGGATCTAATGAACTAATGTTAACAATTGGAACCTCATTGTAAAGTGTTACCATTATAGCACACACACAAATACTGTTTATAGACAGTACATACTTGTATATGTAAATTGTATAAATTTGAAAACAAAAAGATGTTGCATTTATGCATAAAATTCAGAAAATATTGTGAAATGTTAATAACATAAAAGAAAAATAGACTAATACACAAGAACACATAATAAACAAGTGTACTTGCTCATAGTTTTAGTTTTGTTCATGACCACCAGTGTTAATTTATAAAACAATACTGATTATTAAAAAAAAACAAAATAATTATTGTAAAGCAACAGACATTTGTATGTGTCCATTTAGACAGCCAGATTAAACTATGCATGTAAACTTTCTGTGTGAACAGAACAGCAGGTCATATCAAAGCAATTTTCCATCAAGGCCCATGCTTGGTGGAGGGGACCTAATGCTCCAATGAATTTTGTTGACTTGTGAGAAATACGTCGAGTGTAATCAGGTTAAATAAACTCAAGGAAACAGAAGGAGAAATTTAAAAAGCTGCCTCTTTCACCTCCCCATCTGTCTCTGCCCATTCATTTATTTGTCTCTTGTGTGCGTGACCCATGAAGAAAATGGCAGAAGATCAAGTAGCTAATAAAACGTCCTGCAACAGAAAAAAGTCTAGAGAATATGTGTGTGTGTGTAATGTTTTGTCTGTACCACCCACCCTGTCAAGTCGTCAAGTCATTTTTAATTGTATAGCGCTTTTCACAGCACACATCGTTTCAGAGTATTCATTGTGTAGTTTGATTACATATGATTGTAAATTGTGTTTAACAATAAATAATTAGAAACCCAGTGAGCAAGCTGAAGGTGACTGTGGCAAGGAACTCAAAACTCCAAAAGATGTTGGTTAATGGAGAAAAATAACCTTGTGAGAAACCAGACTCACTGTGGGGGCCAGTTCCCCTCTGGCCAAACAGCATGGATATAATGCTAATAATAGTTATTTGTAAACTAAGTAATTGTTAAGGGCCAGTGTTTACACAAATATTTTGCATGACTAATGCCTTTGATACCATCCTGGATTAACTGCACAAGTCCACATAGATTAATTGTCCTTTTTTAGTTGGCTGATGAAGGCTTTTGTTGTCAGTTAATTGATTGTCTTTGTATTCCATTTCAAGAGTCTTGTACATCAATAGACTTAGGTGATGAAGGTAAAGATCAGTAATGTGCATTGCAGTTAAACCGGTAGGTCATTTCGTTGAGGTCTATCCTAAGTCCACGGTTCAGGCAGTGACATATGAAGTACCCCATGTCTTATGATTGGAGTTGGCATCAGTTCATCCTCTGAAGTGATGTGTGGCTGGCACTGGCTGCAGTTAATCATCATCATTCAGCAACACATAGCAGTGGAGTCCAACACGGAGCGGGAACGGAGCTGGATCTGGCCGGCTCTGGTGTGAATCCCGAGGTTGAGACAGGGAAACAAATGGAAAATATTAGCGTAGATGCCATTCAATTTATTGCAGAGTTATAGATCATGATAAATGTTTCTGGTTCTGGCAGACCCAACTAAAGCAGCCTAATTGTGAGTTGATGGATACATTAGGTGTATGCCTGGCTAAATAGATGAGTCTTTAGTCTAGACTTAAACTGAGTGAGTGTGTCTGCATCCCGAACAGTGTTAGGGAGACAATTACATAGTTTAGGAGCCAAATAGGATGAGGATCTCCCTCCTTTTGTTGATTTTGATATTCTAGGAACTATGAACAGGCAATCATTTTGTAATCATAATGAACGTGATGGAATATAGCAGGGTGGAAGTTAATTTAAGAACTGCAGAGCTTGACCATTCAAAGCTTTGTACGTATTTAACAGAATTTAAAAATGAATACGAAATTTAACAGGTAGCCAATGTAACGATGATAAAATTGGGCTAATATGATCATATTTTTTTGGTTTTAGTCAGCACTCTGGCTGCTATATTTTGAACCAATTTATGTTTATTTATTGAACTTGTAAGACATCACCAGCAATGCATTAAAATAATCTAGTCTTGAGGTCATGAACGCTTGAATTTTTTCATGAATGTTTTTTGGCATCAGCAACAGAGAGCATTCTGAAGTGGAAGAATACTGTTCTGTAAACACTGAACATTTTCATTTTCAAAGGACAGATTGGTATCAAAAATAACACCTAATTTCTTCACTGTAGAAGATGATGAAACAGTACATCCATCGACAGTCAAATTATATTTTAGGATCTAAAAGCACTTGAAGAGAAATACAGCTGTGATCAGATGATAAGAGCAAGTAATTTGTAACTTGTATAAGTGTAGTCTTTGTACTATGATGGGGCCTAAATCCTGACTGAAATTGTACATATATACCATTTTCTCTGTAGAAATGAACATAGTTGGGAGGACACTACCTTTTCAAGTATTTTCGACATAAATGGGAGATTTGAAATCGGTCTATTATTAGCAAACTTTCCAGGATCAAGCTGTGGCTTCTTAGTAAGTGGTTTGATAACTGCCATTTTAAAGTTTCTTGGTACATGTCCTAAGGATAGTGAGGAGTTATAAATATTAAGAAGAGGTTCTGAGATTACTGGGAATACCTCTTTTAAGAGCTTTTTGTTATTGGATCTAACATACATGTTGTGGCTTTTAATGCTTCGATAAGTCTTGTTAGCTCTTCATGATATATGACAGCGAAGGTCATGTCCGCCCTTTATGCCGATAGACACGTGTAGAGGAGTGGAGGAAAAAATTACACTATGAAAAGAAGAAAAGATGGTATTTCTGTGGAAATGGTCAGATATTTTAGGGCTGGTACACATTAAATTATTCTCATCACATGGCACTTTAATGATCTGAAGCAATCACGTAATCCATGCACCTATAATACAAGATCTGATTCACTCTCAGGATAAAAAAGAGACAGGATACTTCTCATTTAAATTTGTTGTGTTATTTCAGGCAATGTGAATATGGCATACAACTATCAGTCAGTTACTGAGCCAAGCTTCCTGGAAGCAATCAGACTCTTTAAAATCTTAGTATTATATATTTTTAACACTGTTATGGAACTCATAAGGTCTGTATGGAATTAGCTTCTAGCTCTGGCCCTAGAATGTTTATTAATAAAGCGGTTCACTGGGGGCTTTAAGACATTAAGGTATGATTTTCTGTAAAGCAGATTTGAAGCACTGTGTATTGCCAAAAGTGCTATACAAATAAAAATGACTTGACAAAAGTTTTGGCTAATCTGATGATGCTTTCATCTACAAATAAGAATGTAGTAGTACTCCGCTTCATTTACAGTAACATATAATAGCATATTTAAATCCATTCTGAAACCATATCACCCCGCAATCAAAAATAAATAAATGCATATTCTGTACAGGGAACTTCTTCTGCAACATAATTGTGTAATGACTAAAATGTAAGCTCTATGACACAATTGCAATGCCAAAAAGTAGACAGTTTGGGTCAAACAATTTGTGTTTTTGGGTATCTGTCTTTGTGTTTGTGACTGGGTTTGTGAGTGTTCACGAGTGAGGATAGGAAACATGATGTCTGAGCTTTTAAAAGTAGTACGTTACTACCATAATGTCAGGACACATTGACCCCTCACTGTATTTATTCAGTGCAGTCCTAGCAGAGTAACTACAGGTATAGTTCATCACATTAACTATGTACACATTGCGCAAAGTTTTACAAACCAGAAAGTGCCTAAATACATTATTGTCTTAATTTTCAACCGTAAATCTATTGTTTAATAAACTAAACCAAAGTGTTTGGTGAAATGTTTTGCTTGAAAAATGTACTTATGCTATATTTCTTTAATATACATGCCACTTGGTTTAATATTTTGTTATCTAATGCAATGCAATGCTTTGTTCTTAGAGCATAACAGTGAGTAGTGTACACCTTATGCCAATCTCCCAACTCTGGCGTCATCTTTTCATTTGAAAGTAAGATGTACTGACAGATACTGTACAGTCTTATATGAGACAGTCTTCCTCAGCATGACCACATTCACTGTGGTGTTGATGCTTACAGTAAATGAATTTAAGTGTTGCTGGATCCCTTTCTGCTGACTAGTGTTGTACAGCTTATCCAGATGGTCTCGCTCCATGGTAACAACACACACAACCACACATGCAGACACATTTATGCGTGTTGGTGAAATTGTGTTCCTCTGTTTGTGTCTGATATAAGATTCCAAGTGTGTGTGTGTGTGTGTGTGTGTGTGGTAATGAAAGAGACATAGAGAGAATGTGAGGTCACAATTGTTTTATGGAATTAAGATGTGGAAAGGAAGCTATCAGAAATATATATTTTATCATAAAAGTCAGTGAAATAAAAGAGACATTTTTTGTTGCTCAATGTAATTGTATCTGTCTATATCAACGTAAACAATTAGGTCAACAAAATCATTTTTATTGGTTAAATCAAGTAGAAATAGATCCTTGAGGTAATGTAACAATTGGAGGTTACCAATTTTTTCAGTGCAGATCATTTCGTTTTGAGAATTTGATGAGATACCATATGTTGAAGATATGAGATATGAAAGTTCATATGAAAAATAATCAACCTTTACTAGCAGATTTTTGTATTTTGGCCAATCTGAGCACAATTTAACATAGTTGAGATCTCCAGTGGAAACACAAATGAGATTACTGAGGTCTTTTATCAGGAGATAAACCTCAACTTAAGCAAAAGTCTTCATTTGCTCTTCATATTATCTCCTTCCTACAAGGTAAAAATCACTGATATTATGAAGAGATCTTTTTTTTTCTTCTTCTTCATGTATGGGGGTTTTCTGAGAATTATGAATTATTTAAACAACTGTGATCTCTTGCTGACTTTAGAATAATTATTTCAGAATATAGCTGAATAAAAACACTGCAGTGTCTCGTCAGTGTCTTGACCTGACTTAAACCATGAAGACATAATCAACTGTGGTCAATTTAGATTATACTGTAGTGTGATTTGCATCATCAGATAACTTAGAAGTGTCCCAAACAATTAAAGAGCAAAAATATCATAAGAGAGGCATTTACAATGAGACAGTTTATCACATGAAATAAGCATCTCAACACATCAATCAAATCCTGCGTCATAGTGAATCAGCACCTGAAGAGAGAAACAGAGTGAGGGCCAATCGCGCACCTTGAAACGCACTCGGTTGATTCAAAACTTAGTTATGGACCACTCATACACTTATGATGAATGGATATTTGTTCTGGATATGTAAACAATACAGACATTTATGATGAAAAGATAAGGCTTGTGCGTAATTCCTATTGTCGTAAGGGGAAGTTATGGCAGCGAGTTAGGTCGTTTATGATACTTCAAAGTGTATTACAGTTTTTCACATTCTCTAAACTGCAAGTGCAATTGTCACAACTGTTTTATGGGACATCACAACTCTATTGCATGTCTGTAAAATGTAGTAACCAAAACGTTTATTTCATGCTTCAAAACCAAGATGTTTTGTCATAAATTGGCCAATGCCACCAAAATGAAAAGTTTTTTTGTGATCGTGTGAGCTGTACTGGTCAAAACGTTTAGATGTTTTTTCACCATGACAGTCAACCCTAAAAATGTTTTTTATATAAAAATGTAATTTTTGTTCTGCTTTTTTGTTGACACTGACTGCTTGCTGTACTATACAAGAGTGCCAGATTTGTCTAGCTGAATGCTATTGTGTATCACACTGAGCTTTTTATATAACGATTTGAACAGTAGGTAAAAGATTATTGGGAAAAGTCAATATTGTACAATACTGTAGTACACAGAAAGAGGATATGCACATTTGTATGTAAATTAATTTTTTATTGAATAAATTTAATGTGTTACATTCAAACTGAAAACTCACATTTGTATGTCAAATTTTTACACATTTCTTATATGTAAAGTCATGTATATTGAACAGAAAATTGCCACAAAATAAAAAAATAAAAAAACAGCAACCCGAAACAATGAAAAAAAAGCATTCCATGTAAAATATATTTATGGCATATACAGGTATGTCTGACAGATTTTGATCATTGAATGGATCATTTTGCATGCGATGGTTCACACGATGAAAGAATATTTAGAAGTTGTGAAAAGTGACAATTTCACTGAGAATCTATTCATCAGTTTTGATCAGCAAGCCATGTGCATTTATTTATTGTGCAAATTATATTCAATTGTACTTACTCTTTTGCACACGTGCCAAAACACGTGCAATTTGCTTAAATGAATAAGAAATTCAAATCTGGTGTGAACAAGAAACTAATTGTTCAGAGATTTGAACTTAATGTTTTGAAAAAAATAAAAATAATTCTCATTAGAGAAATTAGCCAAATTTATTTAGAAAAATTGTAACAGAATGATAAGATAGCTATGGCATGGCAGATATGCAACCCACCCCCCCAACACACACACACACACACAAAAAAATGATATCATTGTTTACTAACCCTTGTGTTGTTCCAAACCTGTATGACTTTCTTTGTAGCCATGATTCAGTTTAATTGTATGGAAAAGATGCAATGAAAGTCAATGGTGACTGAAACTACTGCCTACTGACTGGTACTGCCTAAAATCTTTTTAGTATGGAGTGGTGGTGGTGTGGTGGACTAAAGCACATAACTGTTAATCAGAAGGTCGCTGGTTCGATCCCCACAGCCACCACCATTGTTTCCTTGAGCAAAGCACTTAACTCCAGGTTGCTCTGGGGGGATTGTCCCTGTAATAAGTGCACTGTAAGTCGCTTTGGATGAAAGCGTCTGCCAAATGCGTAAATGTAATGTAAATGTAGTTTCAAGGAAGAAAGAAATTCATACAGGTTTTGAACAACATGAAGGTGAGTAAATGATTAACAAATGTAAACTAGATAGGTAAAGTTTGTCTTTTGATGTTGGCTTGACTTTGTTTGAAAATGTGAACTAGTTTTTAAAGTTTTAAGTTGTGATGATAATACAGACATAACAGTAAGACAAACAACCAGCTAGCTACAAAGTCAGACTGTCACATAGATAGCAACCAGAGAAACCATCAGATACATTTTTTAATAGATAGATAGATAGATCCATCCAAACAGAAAATCAGAACAGTTTGAAGGTCTCTGCCAGGTTTGATGTAGCTTGAAAGCTCTGGGAGGAATTACAATTTGTCAAGCCATAACAAAAGACTTTTGATTTTTTTTTGTGAACTTTCCATTTAAGTTTCCCTTTTTTTGTGTAGAAATGCAGGCGGGCAACTAGATGTGAGACCTTTCCTCTGTTTGAATAGGTTGACAGTGACACACCTCCTTTAACAGTCCCTTCAAACACACACACCCACACACAGACACAATCCAAACACACAGGTGATTGACCTTGTCCTAGATATTTAGTGCGTCATTGCTTTATTTACATTCTCATTGATTTCCATTTCTTATGTGTTATAACACTTGCATCACAACACCATCATTTCCACCTTATCATTCTTTATTAGGTAACTTGGTAAATGACTGCTGCTTTGCATTGCTGACTTAACTTCATATCACTGGTTTATCCTTTACAGGTTATTAAATTATAAAAATATTTTTATTTGGTGTTTGGTGACAAATACTAGCAACAAGGGCAGAAAATTGTGTAAGAACATCGAACCAAGTCTAAATATTAGAAATCAGTGGAGGTCAAATTCTAAGGTGACCAGATTTTCTGAAATGAAAAATGGGGACATTTCAAGTTCAGTGGTCAATAGGTCATTGAAATTTCATGTTACTTAAAAAAAAGAGAACAAATCAGATTTTATGTATTTTGATCAACAAACATTACATATATATATATAAATAATTTTTTTTAAAGTGTGGTGCATCATGCTATATTGAATAATGTCTCAATGAAATTCAAACACAAAGTTGATAATTCTTAGTGCTCTTCTGTTTCATCTTCAATGAGTTCATTCTTTTCTATGCTATACAGATGACATTGTGGCATAAGATTGAACTAAACAAACATGTATAAACAATGAGGAACTATTGCAGCTGACTCCACAGCACAGGGGTCATAAGTGAAGAATGTAAACATTTAGCATCTAAAACATATTTTATTATATGACACAAAGTTATTCAATATTGTATATAAATGATAATAATTATAGTTATACTATTTTACCTAACTGTTTGCGTATCTCATATGGACCTGTTTTTCTTCATTACCATCTTTTACTTTGATCATGTCTTACGCATTATGCATTATGGTGCTCCTTTTCAGTCACTTGTTTCCCTGCAAATCTATGCTGTGATGTACTGACTTACTGTACATTTCTTATATTTTATTTATACATTTAAAATTTTCCACGTTATTAATGTCATATTCTTATTTACATTTATTTTGGGTATATGGTAAAACAACAAATGAGCAAATATGTGAGAAGGCGCGTTCTTTAGTCAATGTTTGACATTACTAGTGCAGGAGGGAGGGAGAGGGGATGGTGGGCCGATAGTGCTTATATACACAACACACACTGATTAAAGAAACAATTATTGATTTTATTTGTTCATCTGTGGGGATTAATTTGACTAAGTTTCACCATCATGTTATATTTTGAGTGATTTGTGCAGGAATTCCCGCATTATGGAGGTCAAACTTTCAGGAACGTTTTACGCTGTGCAATACAATCCTGCGCCAAATTCAGAACCTGTTATAAAATACATAACAAGCTAACCTTATAACATAAATAGCTAGTATGTGCCTTAATATGAAGCTTATAACAGTGATGACAATTCTCTTCAAATGCCTGGTCCAGTTCTTAACGGCAAAACTGGCCCGACCATTGCATTTTTCCCATACAATGAAAGCTAATGGTGACTGAGACTGATCTCAGGGAGTTCAATCTCAAGGCCATATATACCTGTAATTATTGGACACATTTTGCTTAAGAAAAACAAAGGATTTATTTGCTCTTCTTCAGGTGAGCTAATGGATGGAGGGCATGTTCATTTTGAAAATGTGACTAGAGAGTGACTAGAGAGAGGCAGACAGCTTGACTCCATTGCTGTAAGTGTGTTTTTAGGTGTGGCATTCATTAGACAAAACCGAGACGTCTTGACTCCGAAGACTACAACTGTTTTCCCTGTGCATGCGTGTAGATGCTTTGTGTGAATGTCTCTTTCAGTGCACTATACTCCTGAAGCTTCAGACAGGCGCCTCTGTCAACCATTCAGGGAGTGTATCAAGAGTTTGTTTGAGTACTTATGTCTCTGTATGTGTGTTATTACAGTATTCAATGAGCATGCAACAACCTATTTCCTGTCCTGAACAAAGTGCAGGGAAAGGAGCATTTCCTGGGATTCTTCCCCGTCCACATTGTCCTTCCGACACACACTCACACACACACAGACACACACATTATATGAACGCAGCAGGTAAATGAATGTGACTCAGAGACTCTCCAGGGAGCCTTTCAGATGGCACAGAGAGACATCTTTGCTGAGACATCAAAGCCATGTTCTTTCAACTGTAAAACATTCAGATTTTTCCATCAATCTTACAGTATTGTGAACAAAACCACTGATGAAAAGATGAATTTATGCAACACATCCCTCTTGAGCAAGGACACCCATGTAACAAAAAAGTATCATTATATTATAATTATTAAAAATAATAAAAGTAATAATAATAATAAACATTATTATTTTTTACCTGTATTATTATTATTATTATTATTATTATTATTATTATTATTATTATTATCAATAAAATATATTAGAAAATATTGTTACAGTAATAGATGTTGTAAACAACATGATTGAAATAAATATATTTACAAATAGAATAAATATTTTAATTAAACCTTCACATTTCTAAATATATTACAAAATGCACCAAAGTGGCAAATAAATCTATTAATTTAAGAAAATCTCTGTTAACTTGATTTCAAAAATGATATTAATTTATTCTTATTTAGAATTATACAAAATAAATAACTAAACATATTCAAAACACATTTCCATAAATATATTTACAATATATATCAATTATATATATAGCAATACATTTAATCGTAAAATATTATTATAATTAATTATTTCCCTATGGAAACAAAGAAAGAAAGAAAGTTTGAAACAGTTTTAAAATTTGAAAGAAAGTTTGAAAAAAGAAAGATTGAAACAGTTTGAATGTATAACATAAAGATTGAAAGAAAGAAAGTTTGAAAGAATGTTCCAAAGAAAGAAAGAAAGAAAGAATAGTTTTCTCCGGAAACTGTGAAAGAGGGTACAGACTGTACCACTGGCAACACTACACCGGTCATGGCCAAAATGCTTGTGTTATGTGCGTGTGTCACATAATAAAACAGGGTTTTGCTTTCATCAGTGGTTTCCTCTGTAAACGGAGGTGGTTCTTGCAAACAAAAGACACCAATGAACAAAAGTCACTTTGTTCCACCCTAAAGTGAACGGACGTGTCGGATTATTGGACATCCCAGAGGGACTCCCACGGGGGAATTCGATTTAGACTGGCACAAGCATCCTGAAGCTCTCACATGCAACCCATGAAGGTGTCAAATACTTGGAGAATGCTGTCCATTAGCATTTTCATTCAATGGAATGGTTGTTGGAAGTATGTCACCCGCATGCTGCCATCACTGCTTATGGGCACTTGGCTCTATTCAAAAGTGTACTTATTTTTCTCCAAAGCGCTCCATCAGATGTGACACCAATATCCGTACAATGTCTCGTCTATCTTGAAGTGAAATGCAGTACTTTTTTTCAATAATATCTAAACTATCTTTTCCATCAGGTGTCGTCAGAAGGATGTCTCTTGCATTCTAAAAAGAAAAAGTTTAAATAACCCCACATATTGCTTCAAATATATCTTAATTAAAACAGGTTTTGTAAATACATGAATAAAAACAGTCAAGTCTAGACTGGTCAGATAAAGTAAACCTACAAATGTTGCTACATGTACCTCAGATATTCTGTGCTCAGGGCCATTTAGTTTTTCTCCTAGTATTGTTGATATTGACTTTATTATCAGACAAAGTTTGAAATTTGTATGGGTTCTTGTCTGGTAGCAGTGCCAAGATCAGGCACTGTTCTTGAGTCCTTTAAAATACAATATAACTTTATCTCCCTGGTTAGAACTGGAACTTCAATATGAATGAGCAATAACATCCAGCTTGAGCACACTGAAAGTAACTAGATGTAGAAAATACATCTAGTTACTTTAAAAAAAAAAAAATCTCTGATTTCAGGACCCAAAGACCTTTTGCATTTAAAGCAGATGTAACCCATATACTACACCTAAAGCCTTGCACTGACATCAAGCACCTTCTTGAGGTACTTCTGGAATTTTAGACGAAGTCTAATTTATTTAGTGTGACATCGTCTAGAAGGACGAGAGTTTCTTGATCAATCTTCTCGGCTGCAAGAGAAAAGATATGCAGAACAAAGATATATTGATGAAGATATAATGAAACAAAGCAAGTTCTAGTTTCCTTTAAATTAAGATTTAAAGACTTTTGGACATTCAAAGTGTTTGGACCCATTGACATAATGCCTGATATATCTTGTTAAAAATATTAATTTGTGGTCATCTGATGAACGGAAGTCACCCGGTGGCAAAGGGATGAGTAAATGATGAGAGAATTTACATTTTTGGGTGGACTATCCCTTTAAGAAAGCAGTGGACTTGTCTTAATTAGAAATTTTAAATAAGGGTAATATTTTAAAGAAAATATTTAAAATATATTTTTTAATATTATTTAGGCCCTAATAATATGCTGGAAAATTACCAATGTTCCACTGTGACAACTATAGGTTTCACCATTGGGGCATGTTGTCACAGTGAATTTTTTTCCTCAATTAATTTAATGTTTTCAGTATCTTTAGATTCTGGCCTTGCGGGTAAAGAAAATCTTTGTATATAATTCTATAAAATATGTATTATAATATATAATATTCTTGATTCAGATTTAGAATGTTTTGAGGGTTAGACAAACTGTTGCTTTAAATGCACTTTACTTCTGTCAGTGTTTTACATGTAAAATGGAATTTAAAATCAGTCTAATCAGTTCATTATGTTGCTATTTGAAGTTGGGTATTTGCAATGACTTCAGGAACCCTGTAAAATATTAGAAATTAATACATATCTTCATATGTAGGAATGAACTCCTCAAGATTCCACTCTGTCAGTTTACTTTTCACATATTCATCCATCTGTAAGAAAATAAATACCAGTTAAAAGGCATCTTATCATTATGGCCACCTTTTAATTATATCCAAATTAAAGAGAATTTGATGTCACATGAAGCAAACTAGACTTAATTTATCTTTGTTTAGGCATTTCTGGCTATTTATAATGTGTTGTCAGGTCTAATGTACAAAAAAAAAGAACTGAAAATTAGGTAAAAATGCCTCATATCTCTATAATAATCGTGTAATGAGTGTCGATGAATAACATTTGCAATTAAATGTAAAACTTGATGCAGTTAAAACTAGTTGGAAGCAGAGTAGGGAAATTTCGACACACAAAACTACCAAGCAACTTTCAGACAAAATACTACAAAGCACAGTTAGACATGTTTTCTGTTAAATGTACAGCTAAACAGAGCGATAATTAGCTAGAAAAAGGGCGGGAAAGTTTTTGAAGTAACTTTCTGACAGAAGATTATCGAGGTAAAAAGATTAACTTCACCCTATCACATTTAGGTAGCAATATAGGCAATATATTATATCATTTATAATGAAATAAGCAAAGTTAATGGATACGTTATGGTTCCGTTTTCACATCCAGACTCCAACGTTGAACATTGAAGACCATGGATGTCATTCAGCTACGGAGTAAAATATTTTATTCCTCCACCAACGAAAGTAGTCCAACTAAACCCAAAGCATTAGTCTTGCCGCCAAGAAGCACACAAACTGAAAGATTATCTGAATAAAGTATGTGAGGGAATCCACATGATTTTAGCATCTTTACATTTAAACCATTTTAAAATCAATCATTTTAAGCTCCTGTGGCAGCGGGGGCGTGGTCAAGCGCCCGTCCGGGAGAGAAAAGCGGTAAAGGCGCTCACACCTGAGCTAAATGATAACTAACACCTGTGTCTAATTTCAGTAACATGAGGAGAGCGGCATAAGAGGGCAGGAGCGAGAGAGCAAGAGAGAGAACCAAAGAAGACTGTCTCTGATGTGCTGTAAAAACTTAAGAATTAAAAAAAACTTACCCCTTAAGTTGACGTTTGTTTCCGTCCCGTCCTTGAGCTATTTCACAGTGGTACCGAAACCCGGGACTATTTTTTTTTTTTGGTTATGTGATGGAACCAAGTCGCCCCATAGAGTCCTCCCAGCTGGCGGAAATCCTCCAGTCCCTCGCTAATCTCCATCAGGGCCACCAACAAACCCTGCTTGAGCTCCGGCAGGATCAAGATCGGCGGTTCTTCGAGGTCATGCGGGCTCAGGCAGAGGACCGACTCGCTATCCGGAGCCTCCTCAGCCAGGAGGCTGCGTCAGCCCCAGCCGCGACCCCGGACACCCACGCTACGCTGCCCCCGCCCATGTTACAGAAGATGGGGGTGGCAGATGATCCTGAGGCCTTCCTCGACCTCTTTGAGAGGACGGCTGAAATCTGGGGCTGGCCGCCTGAACAATGGGCAGCCCGGCTAATTCCTCTCCTGTCCGGGGAAGCACAGCTCGCGGCACAACAACTGCCAGCGACGAGCCTCCTGGCTTATTCTGACCTGAAGAGGGCCATTCTGCAGCGGGTTGGTCGGAGCCCGGAAGAGAATCGCCAGCTCTTCCGGAGCATGAAGCTGGAGAAATCCGACCGCCCGTTTGCGTTTGTTCAACGGCTCCGGGACGCTTGTCGGCGGTGGCTGCTCGCGGGGGACCGCGACGTCGAGGGAGTTATCGATCAGGTGGTACTGGAGCAATTTACGCAAAGACTGCCCAGGAGAACGGCGGAATGGGTCCAGTGCCACCGCCCGGCGTCGCTGGAGGCAGCTGTGCAGCTCGTGGAGGACCACCTGGCGGCGATCCCGAGGGCAGATGAGCCCTCCCCCTCTCTCTCTCTCTCCCCTTCCCCTGTGTCTTCCCCTGTTTCCCCCTGTTCCCTCTCGCTCTGCTCTCTCCCCAGGGCCCGTTCCTGCCCCCCGCAGGCGTGGAGGATACATCAGGCCAACTTCCCGGCCGTGGGAGAACCCGCCTAATCCTTCCCCGTCCTTCAGCCGCTCTCCTCCTCAGGTGGTGGCGCCCGCCAGCACGGGTGCGGCCGTGGCGCCTGGGCCGGTCTGTTGGAGGTGCGGAGACCCGGACCACTTCCGGGATCAGTGTCCACTGATGGAGGTGGGGACGGTGGTGCGGGTCTCCGATGTCCCGCAGGCTGCCCCCGGTCGGGCTGGAGCGTACCGGGTCCCGGTAAGGATCCAGGGGGGTACATACCAAGCATTGATGGATACCGGCTGTAATCAGACCACCATCCACCAACGCTTGGTTCAACCCGGGCTTTGGGCACAGCTAAACGGGTGAGGGTGAGGTGTGTGCATGGGGATATTCACAAGTACCCCGTGGTGACTTTAGCAATCAAATTCGGGGAGAAAAACACAGTGTGGAGGCAGCGGTTAGTTCCGCCTCACCCATCCGCTAATCTTGGGTACTGATTGGCCGAATTTTAGAAATGTATTAGAGGGAGTTTGTGCGGATGGGTCCTGCATGAAAGTGAAAAGGTGTGTGATGTGCGATGCTTTGGCAGGGGAGGCGGAGCCGGGGCCGTCCTCGGCTGCTCCGAGTGACGAGGGAAGGGGCGAGGGGGTCACCCCTCCTCTCAGGGAGTTCCCTGAGGGGGACTTCCCCTTGGAGCAGTCGCGGGATGAAACCCTTAAACACGCCTTTGACCAAGTGAGAGTAATCGATGGTCAACAACTCCGGCCGGGTGTCGCCATTTCATATCCGTATTTTTCACTTATTAAAGATCGGTTATATAGAGTGACGCAGGACGCTCAAACAAAGGAGGAGGTGGCACAATTGTTGATTCCACGGAGCCGCCGGAAATGGTTTTCCAGGCGGCTCACTATAATCCTATGGCCGGTCACCTAGGGGAACGGAAAACACTTTTCCGTCTAATAGCCCGTTTCTATTGGCGGGCATTGGCGCGACGTTCGCAGGTGGTGTGCGGCGTGCCGCGAATGTCAGCTGGTAAACCCACCGGCCACCCCAAAAGCGCCTTTGCGCCCCTTCCATTGATCGAGGTTCCCTTCGAGAGAATTGGAATGGACCTCGTCGGGCCATTAGAACGGACGTCACGCGGACATCGCTTTGTGTTAGTCCTGGTGGATTACGCAACGCGGTATCCGGAAGCAGTGCCTCTGAGCAACATCTCAGCACGCAGTGTTGCCGGGGCACTCTTCAAGATAATCTCCCGGGTGGGGGTTCGAAAGAAATCCTCACCGATCAAGGCACTACGTTTATGTCACGAACACTTCGCGAACTTTATGAATTGTTGGGCATTAAGTCGATTCAGCACTAGCGTGTACCATCCGCAGACGGATGGGCTGGTGGAAACGATTTAATAAAACATTAAAAAATATGATTCAGTAAATTCGTGCACGAAGACGCTAGGAATTGGGATAAATGGCTGGACCCCCTGTTATTCGCGGTACGAGAGGTTCCGCAAGCCTCCACGGGATTTTCCCCATTTGAGCTGCTATACGGACGACGCCCACGCGGGTCCTCGACGTCATCCGTGAAACTTGGGAGGAGGGGCCTTCCAATGCCAAAAATGAAATTCAATACGTTCTTGATCTTAGAGCAAAACTCCACACACTGGGGCAATTAACACAGGAGAATTTGCTCCAGGCTCAAGAACGCCAACGCCGGCTGTATGACAGGGGTGCTCAGCTACGGGAATTTGCACCGGGAGATAAAGTACTTGTATTACTCCCAACATCGAGCTCAAAATTACTCGCCAAGTGGCAAGGACCCTTTGAGGTCACACGACGAGTAGGGGACCTCGATTATGAAGTTAAACGTACCGATAGAGGGGGCGTGCGTCAAATATATCACCTCAACCTCCTGAAATTGTGGAGGGAAGAGGCGGCCTCTGTGACGTTGGCAACGGTAGTTCGGAGAGGGCGGAGCTCGGACCGGAGGTAAACAAAGCCTGCGATCCTAACACCCCGGTTCCTTGTGGAGACCACCTCTCACCACGCCAACTCGCAGAGGTTTCCGAACTACAAAAGGAATTTGCAGACGTGTTCTCTCCTCTACCGGGCCGTACAGACATCATACAACACCACATCGAGACCGAGCCGGGTGTAGTGGTACGTTGCCGCCCTTATCGCTTGCCCGAACATAAAAAGAAAATAGTTCGGGAAGAATTGGACGCGATGCTGGACATGGGAGTAATAGAAGAGTCTCACAGCGATTGGTCCAGCCCAGTCGTCCTTGTTCCCAAGAGCGACGGGTCTGTACGTTTCTGTGTAGATTATAGAAAAGTCAATGCGGTGTCTAAATTTGACGCGTACCCAATGCCCCGTGTTGATGAACTGCTCGATCGGTTAGGTTCTGCTCGGTTTTATTCGACCTTGGATCTAACGAAGGGCTATTGGCAGATCCCCTTGACACCAATATCCCGTGAAAAAACGGCCTTCACCACGCCGTTCGGATTACACCAATTCGTGACGCTTCCTTTCGGTTTGTTCGGGGCACCAGCCACGTTTCAGCGACTCATGGATCGGATCCTCAGACCGCATACTGCGTACGCCGCTGCTTATCTAGATGATATCATCATTTATAGCAATGATTGGCAGCGGCACTTACAACATCTGAGGGCCGTCCTGAGATCGCTGCGGCGGGCGGGGCTCACGGCAAACCCGAAAAAGTGCGCGGTTGGGCGTGTGGAGGTACGGTATCTGGGGTTCCACTTGGGTCATGGCCAGGTGCGACCCCAAATTGACAAGACCGCGGCGATTGCGACTTGCCCTAGACCCAAGACCAAAAAGGGGGTGAGGCAGTTCCTGGGGCTGGCTGGCTATTACAGACGGTTTGTACCTAATTATTCGGATGTCACCAGCCCGCTGACTGACCTTACTAAAAGGGGGCTCCAGATCCGGTCCAGTGGTCAGAGCAGTGCCAACAGGCGTTTACAGAGATTAAAGCTGCACTTTGTGGGGGGCCGCTTTTGCATTCACCTGACTTCTCTCTCCCTTTTGTTTTGCAGACGGACGCTTCAGACAGAGGGCTGGGGGCCGTGCTCTCGCAGGTGGTGGAGGGAGAGGAACGTCCGGTGCTGTACATTAGCCGGAAGCTCTCCTTGAGGGAGACTAAGTACAGCACCGTAGAGAAGGAGTGTTTGGCCATCAAGTGGGCGGTCCTCACCCTCCGATACTACCTGCTGGGGCGGGCCTTCACCCTCTGCTCGGATCATGCCCCACTGCAGTGGCTCCACCGCATGAAAGATACTAACGCCCGGATCACCCGTTGGTATCTCGCTCTCCAGCCTTTTAAGTTCAAGGTGGTCCACAGACCGGGTGCAGATGGCTGCCGCTGACTTCCTCTCCAGAAATGGGGGGGGAGTGGTAGGCAGGCCGGATGACGCCCCGGCCTGAGTCGGGCGGTGGGGGTATGTGGCAGCGGGGGCGTGGTCAAGCGCCCGTCCGGGACAGAAAAGCGGTAAGGGCGCTCACACCTGAGCTAAATGATAACTAACACCTGTGTCTAATTTCAGTAACATGAGGAGAGCGGCATAAGAGGGCAGGAGCGAGAGAGCAAGAGAGAGAACCAAGGAAGACTGTCTCTGATGTGCTGTAAAAACTTAAGAATTAAAAAAAACTTACCCCTTAAGTTGACGTTTGTTTCCGTCCCGTCCTTGAGCTATTTCACAGCTCCACTTCAGCTTTTATATTTCCTGTGCATCTGCGGACTTGGTGTGATAGAAATTACTCCATCCAAAACCCACCAGCTTAAAACAACACGCTCATCACTGCAGAAAATTTCCCACTTCTCTCTCCATTCCAATTTGATTTGCAATATATATATATATATATTTTTTACACAGATATTCCTGGCATGAGCCCTGAAAACACAGAGGGGCAGAGTGATACTATATGAATACTCAAGAGAACCAATGGAACTTGTTTAACGTGACGTGCCTACTCTCTATCACGTCCTCACTCTCAACCCAGTGCTGTTGGGTTACTGGTGAGGAAGGGTTGCCAATCCAGCTTTCTTACCCAACAGTCTCAACCCAGTGGTTGGGTAGACAAAATAACCCAGCATTTTTTAGAGCATACTAATCAATAATTCTCTTTTTGCGTTTGTGTTTATTTGCCATGTTTTAGTGCATTGACATAGTCAGAAACATGATTATGCATCACAGGAGTGCACAAACACATGTTGCCACGTTGTCTAAATCCACAGGTAAAAGTTGTTTTGGTTACAAATTAAATGGGTATGTTATTTGCATCCTCACATGTGCAGATACACGTACTTACACATCCTACAGATAATATGTCCCAAAAGCATTGGTTTTTTGTGCCTGAGAGAGTTTTGAAGTTTATTGGAGGTTACAAATACAGGCAACCAATCATGTATGATGGGCAGAGAGAGAATAATTTTGGTTGCTTAGAAGAAAGCTTATGCATTAGACATTCTGCTGTCAGAGACAAATTTCCAGTATATGCATTACAAAGGAAGATACCTGATTTGCACACATACTGTCAAACTCTCTCTCTCTGTCCAACAATAAAGGTCTAAAACTAAACAATAGTTAGTGAATGATGGAGACAGGAAAGAGGAATGACAGAGAAGATTTGTATATGTGTGTATGTACTATGTGTGTGTGTGCTATGCTTACTGTGTGATATATTCTGTTGCTAAAGTCTGTGTTTGACCTTTTGTGTTGAAAATTCTATCATTATTTACTCCTTGACCCTTTATGTTGAACTCTGAAAATAAATCAGTCATATTTGTTCTTTTGAGCAGGTTCTTATCATTGAAAATTATTTAAAATAATCATGGATTGGACCAAACTGGTGCTTTTTTAAATTTATTTGGACATGGTCAGACATGGCCAGACATGGTCTCTCTAAACTGTTGTGTGTAAAACAGCAGTGTGAAGATTTTTCCTTTTGTATTCCATTCAAAAAATAACCATACAAAAGCATACAGTTTTAAAATTAGCAAATAATGACTATATTTAATTTTTTTGGGCAACCTTTTCCTTTAACAATGTTCTACTTATTGTACTGTGTGTGTGTTTGTGCACACATGCTTTTTTCCTGCTGAGTTGTGACAAGTGTTGTGTGTGACTCTTGACATTTCTGTGCAGACGGCCGTCTCCAGCTCATCTCAGCTACTTCCTATCCATACACACCCCACTTCCTGTCCACAGAGAGGGGCTATTTTAAAGCAAGTGAAGGCCTGGAAAGGCATAAAAGAACCCACTAGTGTAGACAAGCTGACTGCTGACTCTGTGTGTGTGTGTGTGTGTGTGTGTGTGTGTGTGTGTGTGTGTGTGTGTGTGCGGGGGGTTAAATGTGGTTTATGACGACATTTCTAGTGTCCCCATAATTTAAATAGCTTAAAAAACATATTAAACTATGTTTTATTGAAAATGTAAAAATGCAGTTTTGCAATGAAAAGGATTTGCAATGAGGGTTAGGTTTAGGGGTTGTGTTAGGTTTAGGGGATAGAATCTATAGTTTGTACAGTATAAAAATCATTATGTCTATGGAAAGTCCTCATAATGATAGGTAGACCAGTGTGTGTGTGTGTGTGTGTGTGTGTGTGTGTGTCTGAGGAAGGATTCCATAAGCTTTATGGCTGTATGGATTGAGGAAATCAGGAGAGAATGAGAACAATGACCTCACAGTTCTTCATCAACCCTCTTCTAATGAGGAACGCCCACTTAAAATTACTGCATGGACGTGTTTGGACTAAACTTTTTGTTAACATTGGTTTATAAACATATGTTCTACTGAAAGAGTGGTGGTGGCATAGTGGGCTAAAGCACAGAACTGATTATCAGAAAGTTGTAATCAGACGGTTGCTGGTTCGATCCCCACAGCCACCACCATTGTGTCCTTGAGCAAGGCACTTAACTCCAGGTTTCTCCAGGGGAATTGTCCCTGTAATAAGTGCACTGTAAGTCGCTTTGGATAAAAGCATCTGCCAAATGCATAAATGTAAATGTAAAAGAGATTAACCGTCCTGGTTACTTCTGTAACCTCCGTTCCCTGATGGAGGGAACGAGACGTGTGTCGATGTAGGGGTCAACTAGGGGTCGCTCTTGGGTGCACGTGATACCTCTGATCTTTGATATGGGAATGGGAATTAGAGAGTGGTATTTGCATGCCACTCTCCCGGATATACTGGTATAAAGGAGGGAGCGTGCATACCGCTCATTCTGGTTTTGTGCTGAGGAGCCGAGAATAAGGTCCCGGCCGTTTCAGCACGTAATCAGCGTTGTGGCAGGAGGGACACAATGTCTCGTTCCCTCCATCAGGGAAAGGAGGTTACAGAATTAACCAGGATGTTCCCTATCTGTCACTCACTCAATGTTGTGTCACTAGGGTTCCACTAAAAAACGGCACAACTAGCTGAACTGTGTTACGTGGATCAGCGGTGCGAGACGGGCAGACTACTGTGTGCCGCATAGCCAGCACACCAGGCCGGCACGTAACCTCCCCTGACGCTAGTATGTGTGTTGAACAGCCCTTTGGGGATGAGTCGACTACCCAAAGGATAATGACAGGCTAGCCCAGTCGTGCCTCTTCTCTTCTTTTTTCTTTTTCTCCCCATACGCCAGTGTCTATGTCAAGGGGGTGTCACTCCCAAGGGGAAGACACCGCCGCAAACTGCCCACAAAAGATGCAGTTTGCCAACAGGGAAACATTTTTCAGCTGAATATACGCCGCAAGGGGTTACCTACAGGGAACCAATGGAACACCTGTCCCAATACGGCGCTTAGTTAGCACAAGTACTGTGCTGGCAGCGAGTTTCTCTGCAAACTCGCCTGCCACAGGACTAGGAGGTAGTCAACCAGGGAACACATTTGTGAATGCTCCTGGGAGTCAACAACGCAAATATTCAGCTCAAGGGAGGTGAACGGTGCTAAGCGCAAGCGATATACCCGGCCGGCTGACCAGGACTTACCTGTTCATTCCTGCTAAGACACGGGATGATACCGGTACAACCCGAAGATTATAGTTGAGGACTTCGCCCAGCAGTTGTCGGCAAAGAAGCAGCAGATGGAGACCATCCTGCCCAGAAAGGGGGCGGGCTGCAGCGCAGTTCCTCGCAAAGGTATGGGGTGTAGCAAATGTCTGTTAGAGAGGTGCCACTGGTCAGAGCCCAGGAGGCCGCCACTCGGGGGTCGTAATGACGGCCGTACACACCGGTTATGTGACCCAGGGAATAAGGAAGGTTAAACATTTGGGTACCACAACTACTTGTGCATGCGGCAAAATTAAATTAACAAAAGATTCTCCTACCGGCCCTCCACCGGGGATGGAGTGGTCTGTTCACCAGCTCCAGAACAGCGGGTTCCAGGTCCCTTGGTCGTTTCGAAACCTTCTTCTTGGCGGCCAGCCGTGAGATGGGATGCGTCCGCTTCCTGCGGGGGGCTCGACGCCGGGGCGGGGCCACGGGGGCGGGCCGCAGCGCTGACTGGGTGCAGGGTCTTGAGCCACGCCACTTTCTGGGCAGGATGGTCTCCGTCTGCTGCTTATTTGCCGAGAACTGCTGGGCGAAGTCCTCAACAGTTTCGCCGAAAAGGCCAGCCTGGGAAATGGGAGCGTTAAGGAACCATACCTTGTCGGCCTCTCTCATCTCGACCAGGTGTGTGCCAGGTGTGTGCCGCATAGCCAGCACACCAGGCCGGCACGTAACCTCCCCTGACGCTAGTATGTGTGTTGAACAGCCCTTTGGGGATGAGTCGACTACCCAAAGGATAATGACAGGCTAGCCCAGTCGTGCCTCTTCTCTTCTTTTTTCTTTTTCTCCCCATACGCCAGTGTCTATGTCAAGGGGGTGTCACTCCCAAGGGGAAGACACCGCCGCAAACTGCCCACAAAAGATGCAGTTTGCCAACAGGGAAACATTTTTCAGCTGAATATACGCCGCAAGGGGTTACCTACAGGGAACCAATGGAGCACCTGTCCCAATACGGCGCTTAGTTAGCACAAGTACTGTGCTGGCAGCGAGTTTCTCTGCAAACTCGCCTGCCACAGGACTAGGAGGTAGTCAACCAGGGAACACATTTGTGAATGCTCCTGGGAGTCAACAACGCAAATCTTCAGCTCAAGGGAGGTGAAGAGGAGGCCAAGGGAGGCCTTGTTCTTGGCGGCCAGCCGTGAGATGGGATGCGTCCGCTTCCTGCGGGGGGCTCGACGCCGGGGCGGGGCCACAGGGGTGGGCCGCAGCACTGACTGGGTGCAGGGTCTTGAGCCACGCCACTTTCTGGGCAGGATGGTCTCCGTCTGCTGCTTATTTGCCGAGAACTGCTGGGCGAAGTCCTCAACAGTTTCGCCGAAAAGGCCAGCCTGGGAAATGGGAGCGTTAAGGAACCATACCTTGTCGGCCTCTCTCATCTCGACCAGGTTGAGCAAAAGGTGGCACTCCTGGACTAACAAGGTGGATGTTACCCACCCGAGAGCTCGCGCCGTGACCTTCGCCGCCCGGGCGAGGTCGGTCGCCGAGCGCAGTTCCTGGGGCGGAAATACCCTCGTGCAGCTCTTTCAGCGCCTTGGCTTGGTGTACTTCCACTCAAGCCCGACGCTCGCGGCTGCCCGGGAAAGCATGTCAGTCATTTCTGCATCAGCGTGTGATCGGGCAACCTCACCCGACGGGGAAAGCCCGACCAAGGCTTTCGTGTCCGACTAGACGAGCCCGCTCTCTGAAGCTGCGCTCGAGAGTTCATCACCTTCGCGGGCACCGAACAAGAGGTCGAACTTGCCCTGGGACGAGCCGGCGCACTTATCCGAGCACCTAATCGGAGCAAACGAGCGTGCCGGGGAATGGGAGGTCCGTGGGGATTTACCCTGGCGGAGGTGGTCCCATTGTGATCCCTGAATCGGCCCCAGTGCTCGCCACGCAGGCCGCATACCCGTAGGTAGGAAGACAGAGGCAGGGAGCCGCTGGGGTGGCTTGCTTTCTTACGAAAGTGAGCCTCAACCGCAACATTGCCATGGTCAGGTCCTCATAATGAGGACATGAAGCATCCACGAAAGTTGTCTCGGCATGGGCAGCGCCCAGGCACGAAAGACAACGATCGTGGCTGTCTTAAGGCGAAAGATATCGACTGCATCCAGGAATAACACACAATTGTAAGGGCATCTTTAAAAAGACACATCTTTTAGAATATACTCTTTTTGAAAGGAAAATACTCTTTTAGAATACAATCTAAATGATATGCTGAAGCACCCAGGGGTGATCTCTGCAATGCACCCATGCAGAGTGGGAAGAAAGGTGCTGTAATGTGCCTTAAAGATCCAGCAGAGGTGAATGGAAGCCGTGGGAATTCAGCTCGCTTATTTCTCAATGAAATAGCAACCGCTCGGCTCCGAATGAGCGGTTTGCACGTGCCCTCCTTTATACCCGTATGTCCGGGGGAGTGGCATGCAAATACCACTCGCCAATTCCCATTGGCCTTTTATAAAAGATCCGAGATGTCTTGGGCTCCCAAGAGCGACACATAGTGTCACTAAATTGTCACAACTTCGAGTGAGTGACCGATAGGGAACACATTTTTTCAGGCAACAGGAAGTGGTGTAGTTTCAAACATTTACTGCGATAAACCCTTTGGTTTCATTGAAAAATTGTCTGAACTAAATTAACAAGCTTACCAGCATTTCAAAATAATGTTTTTACTCTGGAACAATTGAAAGGAATTTCGTTCCCATTTTCGGTTATGTTCTTCTAAAAATTTTGGTTATCGGTTTTGTACGTTGAACTGTATTCACATTGTGCAAACTTAATCCATATAGTCTGACAACATGCCCTGATATGGTCATAAAAAGTAAATATGTCTTCAATTAACTGTTTTCCCCCCTGAACAATTAAAAGTGGAAATGCATACAGATTTTTTATTTTTTTTTAATAGACCTACCCTAGGATACATTTACTGGAGTAAAAAGTGGGAAAACTATAGTTTAGTATTTGTAAACACCAGTATCACTTCAACAAAAATTACAGTTTAAAGGATTAGATTAAAATGTTGACATCTTACAAAATCTTTAAATATGAAAATAGTACTTGTTCTGACATCTAGGTTGCTCCAAGATTATGATTATTTTGCAAAGATGAAAAAGTGCAGTGTATTTATTTTGTTTTCTAAAGGTGAATGATAAACCAGAATTACATGGTTAACATCATCACCATCATCTTTTGCATACTTACTGAACAAACACATTCACACATTGTCACGTGATTTGCTTGGGAAATCCTGACAGAATGGAATGTACAGAATGAAGAAGTGTTTATAAGATGATATGACATACACCCATGCAAACTTGTGATATCACAATATAACACAAAGGTAAAAATAAATGTATTATGTACGTATATATTTTGAAACTGGACGATTAGTTTGGTAACTGCTGTCTTATTATGGGAATAAGAATATCTGGAAAGAAAACACACTGGGTTATTTTTTGCTTGTCCAGGTATGCAGCAGCATAGCAAAATATGAATACCAATAAGAATGTTCAACTATGATGTTCCACTATGTCCACTTGCTTTAAACTTCCCAGATTTTTACAAACACAAATATGTTGACAAGAGAGTCATTGACCTTGCTGTTGCGTAATATTGGATGGGAACACTTTGCTTGTGTTCTCATTCTTGTATTTAGCTAACAATGTGTAGCTAGCAAAAAGCACACAGAGAGAAGTAAGATTCGGGAATTTAGTTTTATTATTTAAATGGTGGTGACATAGCCAAGGGTTGGCAAATTAGGCCCACCCAGAATATTAGAGATTATTCTTTGACATCAAATATATATTTATAAAATAGAAAAAAAAAATAATGCATTAATTGTGATTTCTGAAAATGTGAAAAAAAACATGGCCCTTCCAAAGACCCCTTTTTATTAAGACCCACCCAAAAAGGATAATAAAAGAGAGAAGGGAAGCTCATAATCTTTTTCTAATAAAAGTTATCATTAAAGAAAAAAAAATGGCTTCATTTTATGGGAAATATAAGCTTAATAATAAATCATTTGTTGCCTAACCCCTACTGAGCCATCTCTCAAATTAGACTAAATCTGCAACCCTTTTATCCCTTCGGGCTTTTCTATGTTTATTTAAAGGATTATGCCGGGTTCATTGCAAGTTAATCTCAATCAACAATATTTGTGGCATAGTGTTGAATATCACAAAAATAAATTATTAAGTGGGCTACAGTAAGGCACTTACTGTACAATGGAAGTCCAGTTAAATCCAGTTAAAATATTCACTGTTTCAAAAGAAGTCACAAGATTTAGCATGTATATAATCTATGCCATAAACCACAAGACAAAACGTGATTTTAATGTGACAACATTTCTTACTAACTAATTTGATCAAAATATAAATGCTAAAACAACAATTAAAACAACAATTTAAAAACTCAACAGATTAAATAATACACAAGTTTTAACATAAAAATGAATGTAAGTGATTTTATAAAAATGTAAGGAACTGGGGTGGGGTGTGGCTGTGAGCGCGCCGCGAGCCCAGATAACTACCAATCGTTGAGCCGTGAGGGTTCAGGTGAGAGCGGAGATATTCTTCTCAAAATCTTTATTCTTGTTCTGCTGAAGAAAGAAAGTCATATACATCCGGTATGGCATGAGGGTGAGGAAATGATGAGGGATTTTTTTTTTTTTTTTTGGTTTAACTATCCCTTTAAGATGTTGTTGCTTCAGAGCAAATACCTGCAGAATTGTAGGAGAAATACCTGAAACAATGTTGATACTTAAATGAGATGTGACTGAGAGTGAACCAGTTTGTTCTGCAGTGTTCTGCCCTGGACCTTGGAGTTTTCCCATTTGGGGTAGTTTCTGTATGTTTTGTTTATTTTTTAATTAAAATAAAGCCCATCCTTCTTGCTGCATTTGAGTCCTCGACTTCCCCTGCCGTCAGAGCTCTCGGCCATGGTGGCCACTCCCCTGCAAGCAGCTCTCCCGGTCCTGGTCACAGAAGGTTGGTATGCCAGTGAATCTTACCATCTCATACCTGGCTACCGCCCTCCTCTGTGTTTGGGCTGCTTATGTCTCTGTGCTCAACCCTGTGGCCCCACCAACCCTGACATCTTTCCTGTGGCGCCGCTGCCCAGTCTGTCCTGTTACCTGCGGTCGTCAATGAGACTGTCCAGTTCCCTTCCGCCTCCCTGCCTGACCTCATCCCGGTCCTCAAGCCTCCTCCCTGGCCACCGGATCCTGCCCCTTTCATCAAGCTTCCTCCCTGGCCGCAGGATCCCACCCTCTACCTGGATCCTCTTCCCAGGCCGCCAGACCCTACCCCTGGACTCTTCTGTCTATCTATTTTAAAGGGCAGTGGAATTTTATCAGCCCTGGTTCAAATGCCAGGAAGACTTTTTTGCATTCTGTAATGTGGCACAATGGCATTCCACACACACTCTGGACAATAAATGACCACTAAGCCTCCAGGAAACAATGCAAGACGTGTGCATGTGTATGCTTGTGTTCTTCCTAAGCATTCTTTACCTGATAGCACAAAACTGCAGCAGCAAAGAAAAACTAGGTTAAAATCCCTCTTCAGGCTGTTTGTAAAATCTACAAATGCGACACGTTTCAAGAAATTGCTAGAGAGAAGTGTGCCTTGCTGCGCTTGAGTGTGAAATGAAAAAGGTCTTGATGAGATCTTGTGTCATTAATGTTTTCTCTCTTCGTCTTAACGATACTCATTATTGAACAATTTAGCCTATCAGACAAATCCACCTTAGGAACGGCTGAATTGGAGGTGGCGTGGACCAATCAGCTATCAGAGTGAAGTCTACTTTTTAGAATCCAGGGCGAGTCCTCTGGGATGTCTCTGCTCATATCCAATTCACTTGAACACAAGCCATCCTTTCTACTCTGTCTCAAATGTATTGTTTTCATCTCTCTCCATCACTTACACTCTATCATTCTCCTTTCCCTTCTATCTATGTTAAATATTCTCTTTGTTTGGTCTTTTCTGGACTGTGAGTGACTCTTTGTCTGTCATCAGGGGTGCCGTAAGTATTTTTGGGCCCCATGACAACTTTGCAACTTTGACAACATCTTATTGCATACAGTTATTTTTTTTTTCATTAAAAGTTTTCATTCATAATAAATGTGAACATAATCACAATTGCACATTCATATAGGGAATATAAGGGAATATAGGGAATATAAGGTTGCAATTGTACAAGTTTATAACAATTGTTTTGTTTTTGTTTAGTTTTTTGTAAAAACATATTTGATCCAAGTTGAGACATTTCTTATTTTACTAAACATGGAAAAATTAGGTTTTTTTAGACTCTCACCCAAAAGCACTTTGTTTTCAATGAATCTGAAAGTCTTTCATAATATATATATATATATATATATATATATATATATATATATATATATATATATATATATATATAATAATAATAATAATAATAATAATAATATATAATAATAATAATAATAATAATAATATTATTTAAAAATGCAAACTACAAATAAGATTATCTTTAGAGTTAATTTCCCTCAAAAAATAAGTAATTTTGTAAAGAATAAGCATCTAGAATTCACCTTGGTCTTTTTTGATCCACGTATTAAAGAGGAGTGAAGTTACAAATGCATTCTAGGGTATAAGTCGTCCCTTGGAATATCTGAAGTCAAACAAAACTATAATTTCTCCCCTACAAGAGCTGTTCTAAAATAGAACAGATTTCTTACAGGTGAAAAACTGATAGCTTGGCCAATAATTCAATGAGGTCCAGGCTTTAAACACTTTGATTTTACTTTTTTTATTTGTAAGGATTACCAGGTTTGACCATGGATGGCTCATCATTATTGAATTGGTCAATGTAACTATGGTTTCTATAAAAACAATATAAACTTTTGTTTAAAAAAAACAAAAACAAAATATAGCTGCAAGCAGCGATGGCGGGCCCAAGCCGGTGGCACCGCCACCCCCGTGCCTTTAGGGTCGCTGGTGGCACCGCCACCCCCGTGCCTTTAGGGTTGCTGTGCACGATGGGCAATAACGTAACCTCGCTTTGACCGTCGAGAAGACGTGTGCTGCAGAGCTCGCATCAGCACGGGCTCTGCAAAAGTGCACATGGAGGGCACATATCAACCACAAAGTATGCGTGAGCACCCTTCTGATACCTAAAATGAAAAATGACACACCCTACGGTCTCATGGAGTTAATGGACACACGAAATATGTACACAAGACTGAAAATTCATATGAAGTGTGCCATTTGGGACAGGGCCTATGACCGTGAACCACAATAGTCACATCTAAGAGGTAATTCAAATGTAGAATAATTTTTAATGTCATAGGATGTCATAGGTCAATATCTTTTGCAGCACTTAAACGTGTTAATCCAGAAGGCCAGTATTTATCCGGAGGTCTCTGTACAGGTTTATTAATGTAATTATAATTTACGCACTGCTGAAGTTTCGTCGAGATCAGTTAATGTATGCAGAAGTTATAACACACTTCCTTGCTTTTATGCTAACTTTATGTGCTTTTTGGAGCTTCAAAGTTCACTTTCAATGTGTTCCACATTCAAACCAAAATATCTGACTTTCTGTTGGTCCGTTTGTTCACTTGAGACATAAGAGGGTGATTTCAAAGCTTTTTGAAAGTGACACACTTCCTTCTGCCTGTTGGTGGCGCTATAACTTTGACTCACAATAGTCACATCCATGCGACCGGCCTCTTCCCGCGAACACACCGCTGAAGTTTCATCAAGATCAGTTAATGTATGCAGAAGTTATAACACACTTCCTTGCTTTATACTCCCTTTATGTGCTTTTTGGAGCTTCAAAGTTCATTTGCAATGTGTTCCACATTCAATCCAAAATATCTGACTTTCTGTTGGTCTGAGCTAATGACTGTAAATTGAAAAGCTGTCCGGCTCCCTCCCCCTCCCCTCCACTCACACACACTGGCAGGGGCACTCTGTCTGTCAGAGAGAGACATGGAGAGAAAAAGTCCAAGAAATCCACATTCAAACCACAATATCTGACTTTCTGTTGGTCGGAGCTAATGACTGAAATTAGAAAGTTGTTCGGCTCGACGAGAACAATATACACACCGAGTTTTGTAACTGTAGATAGAACTAAGTAAGTTATAACACACTTTATGTGTCCTTTTTTAGTCCTAAATCAATTTCCTCGCCACGGCCAAACCGTTCGAGATATCAAAAATCCGTCCGGAATGTAGCATCCTCAATGTCTTGACTTCATGCCGACCGAGTTTGGTGGCGATTGGATTCATTCTCTAGGAGAAATATATATAATTCCAGAGCATGTGTTTCCAAACAACCCATAATAGCCGACTTTCTGTTGGGCTGGCGTAAAACTTAGAGCACGAAAATTGTTCGGCCCGATGAGATCTACAAGTGTACCGAGTTTCATATTATTACATGCAAGCGTGTTTGATATATGGACAAGTGTTCGAATCCCATTTCAGGGGGCGCTGTCGAGCCCCCCTGGCACGCCTGGGTACCATCTTCGGCCCGGCCTTGATGGCCGCGGGTTCTGACCCGTGTGCAAAGTGTCAAGAGTTTTCGAGCACGTTAAGGGCCCCAAAACCTTGAAAAACAAAAATAAAAGCATTCTCACTCAACAGCCAAATCATCCCCCTCCCCCCAGACACAGAGAGACGTAGGGTCAGTGGGAGAGGCAGAGAAAATTCTCCAAAACATCCACATTCAAACCAAAATATCTGACTTTCTGTTGGTCTGAGCTAATGACTGTAAATTAGAAAGTTGTCCGGCTCGATGAGAACAATATAATTACTGAGTTTTGTGACTGTGGGTCAAAGTATAAAACCAACCCCCTCACTTTTGTCAAAAGGTGGCGCTACTGAGCCCCTGCACCACGCCCGTTTCTGAAACTTTGCACATGTCTACTGGCTAATAAATGTGATGTGTCTGTCGAGTTTCATGCAATTTCAAGTATGCTAAGAGTCTCAAAAGCATCAAAAAAGAATATTCAAGTTTGAAGCGTTGCCGCGGCAACAGTATATAAGATATCAATAATCCTTTCACATGTCTACATCTGCCATGTGTTTACATTACACACCAAAAGTTTTAAGTAAATCGGGTAAAAATAAGAGGGTGATTTCAAAGCATTTTGAAAGTGACACACTTCCTTCTGCCAGTTGGTGGCGCTATAACTTTGACTCACAATAGTCACATCCATGCGATCGGACTCTTACAGCCAACACACTGCTGAAGTTTCATCGAGATCAATTAATGTATGCAGAAGTTATAACAGACTTCCTGTTTCTCTTTTCGCGCCATCATTTCGTTTCCTCGCCACGGCCAAACCGTTTGAGATATCAAAAATCTGCCAGCTGACCGAGTTTCGTGGCGATTGGTGGAATTCTCTAGGAGGAGTATTTCAAATTCCATTGCATGCGTTTTCCAAACAACCCTAAATAGACGATTTCCTGTTGGGCTGGGGTAAAAAGTAAGAGTATGAAGGATATATGAATAAATGAGATCTATATGTGTACCGAGTTTCATATTATTACATGCAAGCATGTTTGATTTATGGACCAAGTTTTCAGACCCCGTTCCAGGTGGCGCCGTCGAGCCCCCCTGCCACGCCCGGGTACCAGCTTCAGCCCGGCCCTAATGGCCGCGGGTTCTGACCCGTGTGCAAAGTTTCAAGAGTTTTCGAGCACGTTAAGAGCCCCAAAAGTGCCCGAATAGTCGTAAGAAAAATAATATTCTAACGAAAACAATAGGGCCTTGCCTTTTCAAGGCTTGGGCCCTAAAAAAAGCAACAGCAAAAAAACAAACAAACAAAGAGTAGCCTAAATATTTAAAACCTATAATTAAAACTGCCTTTGTTATAATAAAACTAAGTAGACATCTCCCTCCCCTTTTATTTATTTCCCCCCCAGTGCTGTTTAGAATGTCTGGCCTGTCTGGCTTTATGAGATGTTTGACATTCTCCACAGTGCTTCAAAGTAGAGAATTGTTTAAGTCAGGTTTGTGGTTTGTTCCGCGTAGTTTAGCACTCCGCATGATCCAGTCAAGCCTGGTTTGTGACACATCCAGCTCGAAAATGTGAGTAAGCTTCAAATGGGAAGGGCCATTTATAAAACAATTATGCAGGAAAAGTCTTGGGGGTTCTGCTGGGCCCCTTGTATGTCCGGGTCCATTAGAATTGCCCCCCAAACACCCCCATTATGACACCCCTGTCTGTCATTAATTGTATTGTCAGTGGAGGGATTTCTCCAAATTTCCAGAGTCCAAGTGCAATCCTTCTACAAAAAAAAAACAGAGTTCCATGGCAACCTAGGAAAATTTCCTCAAACAATCTGACAGACCAGCATGTGTAATTGTAATTGTATTGTTTTATTCAACTGTTACACATACTCTGGAAATGGGGGCGTGGCCGAGCGACATCTATAGAGAGCGAGGCTGGGAGAGGAAGAACGGTAAGGATTGACACCTGTGGGAAATTATCTCTAACAGCTGTTTTGTGTTGCAGTGAGAGTTTGAGAGGGATAAAGATGCACGCAGCTGTGTTAATGTGTGCCATCATTTATGTTATGCTGAAAAGAAAACATTTGTGTTATACTGAAAAGTGGGGGAAAAAAGACTTGCGTTGTACAGTTTACCCGGCCCTCACTTCCTTCTTCACAAAGAGTGCTAGTGATTTACCACTGTGGTGCCGATGCTGTCATGGAGTCCTTGTCGCTGGCCCGAAGTTTTCAAGACCCAAGATCCAACATCAATCTCTGCTTGAGCTGCGCATGGAACAGGAACAGCAGTTCCAGGTGCTCTTCCAGGCTCAAGCAGAGGACTGACAGGTGCTACGGCGCTTGGTACACCAGCCACGACCCCGGACCCTCCTATGGCAGTACCACACATCACGCTTGCGAAGATGGGACCTCAGGATGACCCGGAGGCGATGGCTGGACCATGGAACTGGCCTATCACTCAGTGGGCGACCCACCTCCTGCCACTCTTGTCCAGAGAAGCCCAACTCATGGCCCAACAACTTCCTGCATCCAACCTCCTGGTGTATGAAGACCTGAAGAAAGCCATTATGCACCAGGTCGGCTGAAGCACAGAGCAACATTGTCAACACTTCCACTTGCTGACGCACGGCGAGCTCGGCCGCCCATTCACTCGACAGCTCAGTGACACCTGCCGAAGGTGGCTGCTGGCTGAAGATCACAATGCTGAGGAGGTTCTCGATCTAGTGGTACTAGAACTATGTATCACCCGGCTACCAAAAGGGACAGCAGATTGGGTCCAGTGCACCGACCTGCATCGCTGGATGAGGTGGTCCAGCTGGCTGAGGACCATATGGCAGAGTACACGGGGGGCGGAGAGCACTCTTCTCTCTCTCTCTCTCTCCCTCTCTCTCCAAATAAAACCAGACATTCTTTTCCTGTTCTTTCTCCAGTTACACATTTAACAGTGAATTAATTTAAGGATGCTCAGGGATAAACCATGAAGAAATGTTCCGTAACTTACCAGGCGTGGAAGAGGTATTAGAAGCCTGCGTTCTATGTAACGCTGTAAGCTTGAATATCTTTACAAATAAAAAAGGCGATCACGTTGGTTATTGCCTTGGAACGAGCAGAGCTGTTAGCCAGCGGGGAGTGAAAAAAAGCTTTAATCATTTGCTCACCCAGCATGCAGCTAGTGGTACTGCAGCGGCTTGTAGCTACAGCTGAATCCAAGGGCGAGGAGGGTAGCAGCATGACATATTTAAAAAATTGCATGGGTTTTATCAAAAATGTCCATCTATCTTATAAAACCTAATGTGTTTCCAAACATTGGATTTGTAATTATTTTGTGGAAGATGCAGCTCCACTTCAGCCATGTTAATCTACAGTATATTCTATGTGACTCTCAGGACATTCTTCGGTCTCCGTAGTGTTGTGATACGTCATATTCACGTAGCAGCAGTGGTGATGACAGACCGCGCTTGAGAAACAGTTTAGAGAGGTGAAATCAATCTACATACGAAATATTGGTCACAAATTATTTGTCACTTTCAAAATAATAAAAAGTACATTGCATCTACTAAATAAATCGGTTTTTACCAATGCAAATATGTTAGAAACGATGCATCACGATACAAATGCCAAATTGAATCCGATGCACACTTTTCACATTGCATCATTAACTTTTATGCCAATGCACTGATGCGAATCAGTGAATCTTACCATCCCTACTAGCCATGCTTCAAGAAGACAAGTTCATGTTTATGTTATGTTAAGTTCATGTTTATGTTTAATTCATGTTTGTAGTTAGGGTTTTTAGATACACATTGGAATAAATTTGCACTTGGGTTCTTTACACCATAGTCATCTATGATGATGTCATTGCCAGTACCAGCAACAATATATTACAGACATTACAGAGACAAATCATTAAAAAATTATAGCCAACCACTATTTGACATTACTGATATGTCACACAGTCCAAAGTTGGGCTTTTGATAAGTACCCTTGAGCATTCAAAAGCAAAGGATGTATATGGTCTTGATACAGTGTTCATTAAAATATTTAGTGGCAGTTTATCTGGTCTAATTACAAATATTATTCATAAGTCTATTATAAGACATCAATAATAACCCCTGCTTTTAAGTAAGTAAAATGTATTTATATAGCACTTTTCACAGATAAACATCACAAAGTGCTTCACAGTAAAATGTAATACAAAAACAAATTAAATACATTCCCCAAAATACAAACAACAAACACTACAAACAACCATAAAAAAAAACCCTCGACTAACCAAAAGCCTGCTTGAAGAGCAAAGTCTTCAGTTGTTTTTTAAAATAATCAACTGAGTTTGCCCAACGTAAAACAAGAGGCAAAGCATTCCACAGCCTGGGAGCGACTGCCTGGAATGACTGGTCCCCTCTAGTTTTAAAATGGGTACGGGGAACAACTAATAGCATCTGATCTAAAGACCTGAGACTCCGGGTAGGAGTGTGCGGCTGTATCAGGTCAGTGATGTAGGTAGGGACTTGGCCATGCAAGGCTCTAAAAGTAAGAACTAGAATTTTAAAATGAATTCTATACTGGACTGGTAACCAGTGAAGTGAAGCTAAAACAGGTGTGATGTGTTCTCTTCTCTTAACGCGGGTTAAAAGCCTTGCAGCAGAGTTCTGAACAACCTGGAGGCGATGAAGCTCCTTCTTACTCAAACACGTAAAAAGACTGTTACAATAGTCTAAACGGGAGGAGATGAATGCATGAATAATCATCTCTAACTCACCTTTAGTCACAGATGATCTTAATTTTGAAATGTTCCTCAATTGAAAAAAGCAGTTTCTAACTAATTGTTTCGAATGAAGCTCCAAGGACATAGCTGACTCAAAGACAACACCTAAGCTCCTGAGGCTCGGATGGACAGACGGGCCTAAGTCAGCCAATATGTTGTATTATCTTTGGGATTTTACTTTCAGGGGCTGATAATTAGTGTTTCTGTTTTGTCAGAATTGAGAAGCAAAAAGTTCTCACATAACCACTTTTTAATACTAGACAGACAGTTAATTAAAGAGGACAATTTAAACAACTCAGTTTCCTTAAAGGAGCAATACAGTTGGATATCATCCGCATACAAGTGATAAGATATGTCGCTAAACTGACTAATAACCTTACCAAGAGGAAATATATACAAGAGGAACAAAATAGGACCCAAGACAGAACCCTGCGGTACCCCACACGACAACTCTGCAGTTTCAGACACAATCTGATTCAAATTCACACTAAAGCTTCTACCTGACAGGTAGGATGAAAACCATTTTAAAACTGATCCCGACATGCCAACCAAATCAAGAAGTCTATTTAACATAACATTATGATCAATTGTGTCAAAAGCTGCTGAGAGGTCCAATAAGATCAACACTGTATATTTTTTAGAGTCAGCTGACATCATAATATCACTTGAAACTTTAAGTAACGCCGTTTCTGTGGAATGTTTTTTGCGAAAACCAGACTGGAATTTGTCAAATAACTCATTATTCTCTAGGAAAAGGGTGAGTTTTTCAGCTACAACTTTTTCTAGAATTTTTGATATGAAAGGAAGCTTCGAAATTGGTCTATAGTTTTCCGGTTGTAGCGGATCCAGATTCGTTTTTTTAAGTACAGGCTTAACAACCGCATGTTTAAAAAAAGCAGGAACAACACCATTTAAGAGTGAGGAGTTAAGCATCTCAACAATACAGGGGCCAATGTAGTCAAAAACTTGTACAAATAGCACAGTAGGAACAACATCCATAGGACAAAATGATGGTTTCATAGAATGTAACAGAGAGGTAATGTCAAGTAACGTCACAGGTGTAAAAGTGGACCAACAATGGGGGGGGACATGTCACAGGCAAAGCTCTGAGCCAATGGTGGTTCAATGTTAGCCCTAACGTCTCTGATCTTATTAACAAAAAAGTTAAGGAATTCATTACAGTCAGATCTAGATAACACTGTTGTTTGAGAGCTAGTTGGAGAAACTATTGTATTAATGGTGTCGAATAAGATTTTAGGATTGTGCTTATTCGAGGAAATAAGTTGAGAAAAAAAGCACATTCTCGCCTTTTTCAACATCTCATTCCAGGTGACCATTAGATCTTTAAGATGGAGCCTGTGAACCTCGAGTTTAGAAGACTTCCAAAGACGCTCTACTTTTCTACAATTTCTCCTAAAACTTAAGATAGCTTCATCAATCCATGGACAGGTTTTATTGTGGGAGACAGCGCTCAATTTAATTGGTGCTACTTTATCTAGAATCGATACGCACTGACCATTAAAAGATAAAATAAATTCATCAACATCAGTACATCCTTTCAGAGAACATGGGTCAAACAAGGCAGAGAACCTCTCTGCAGTGTCTTGATTAATAATCCGCCTTTGTGTCATAATTCTCTGGGGCGGAGGATCTTGAGGAAAGTTAATATTAAAAAACACACAGCTATGATCACTCACATGTACATTTACAATATCTAGACCAAGAGAAAAAACAAGGTCCAGGGTGTGACCCTTAATGTGTGTGGGTCCAGTAACGTGCTGAATGAAATTAAAAGAGTCTGTAATAGAAAAGAGATTAGCAGCTGTATTGCATGTAAAATCATCAATATGCAAGTTAAAGTCCCCCAAAATTAAAACCCTCTCAAGTTTGATGATAGATGATAAAAAGTCAGTAAAATCAGTAAGAAAGACACCTGCCGGGCCAGGAGGGCGGTGAATTAACACACTGTAAAAAACATTAGAAGAGCCTACTTTAAGCATTTGAGATTCAAAAGAGGCAAAATTTTCTGAGTTAATCACTCTACATATGAAACTGTCACGCTGCACAACAGCAAGTCCACCACCACGACGTGCCAATCGAGGCATCCCAGTAACAGAGCAGCCAACAGGACAGAGCTCGTTTAGGTAAACAAACTCATTTTCCCTTTGCCACGTTTCCGTAAGAAACATAAGCTCAATGTTCATGCTCATAAAAAGCTCGTTAAGAATAAACGATTTATTAGAGATGGAACGGGCGTTAAGCAAGGCAAAGTGGAGTAATGTAGCGTTCGACATACCGGCATCAAGAACAGCTGATTGTGACGGAACTGACCGTAAACAGCTGACACAATCACGAGGACTCCATTTGCGGCGAATTGACAGTCGCTGGTCAGGCGGCACAGAGAACATCGGTAATGGCAAGACCATCCCGATCCCGTCAACAAATTGCTGATACACGCGAGGTTCACATCCAACCGGTAAAAGCATCGCGGGGTGTTGGTGCTGAGGAGCATTTTCACCCGTATTTAGGGGGAAAACTAGTCGCAGCCACCGAAATCGTTCCCCGCGATATGGCCAGAGCACCCCCGTCCAGGATTGGCGCCTTCTCTTCACTTGAACGCCAGCTCTGGATCCGGGTATCGTTCGTTCATTTGTTTTTGCTTTCATATATAAAAACGAAAAAACGAGAAAACAACTCCTTTTTTCGTTTTTTCGTTTTTTGAAAACGAAAAAACTAAATTATGACTTGATTTTTGGTTTTCCGTTCTTGCACGGAAATCAGAAAAACGACTTGATATTCCGATTTTCCCCTGTGGGTGGGGCTAAATCTGATTGGCAGGATATGCATTCATTGTTTTTCAAATTAAGAGTTTTCCAAACACTGTATTTGTTAGCCTGTAAAATTAATAGTCTATATGCATGCTATTTGTCACCCAATTATTTGGCTTCACTGACTGAAAAAATCTATTGAAATAGCCTAAATGTAAACATGTTCACGCATTGAAGTTGTCACGGTGGTTATCAGACAAAAGGCTGAATGGAGAGAAGGCCCTTCTTATAGTTTATATTGCATTCCATCGCAATATAGGTTACTTTTGCCGTCCCTATACTCCTGCTCACTACAGTTTTGAGGATGCCTTTCAAGACAGTCATTGGCAAACACCTACAGTAGTCAACCAAAATGCCTATTATCGCCGCAGAAAAAATAAACCAGTCGCATTTCAAGTCATTCGTGAAATGACCGCCAGGTGGCGCAAATGGATATTGTGCAAAACAGCAGCAATTGCCGCATTTTGAAATGTAAGTGGGGTTAATGTCAATTAACAGTAAAGATGAAATACTACAAATATGGTAAACAGAATAAAACATTTTTAGCCCAGAAAAATAGAAAAAATAGAGACAAGAACAATATATAGCCTATATATTTCATATTGTAGGCCTATCTTGACGTCGGTTGGCGACATAAGCCTATTCCCGGGCCGGGAGCAGCGCGATAACAAAAAAAATCAAATAAACAAACAAAAATAAATTAGGTGCAATTAAGCTGATATTTTTTACTATTCTATTGAGGAATGAAACGAATGAAGAGCTTCTCGCTCATGTGAGCGAACACACACTGGAGAAACGAACGTTTGGGCATTTCTCAGTGAGTACACTCATGGCCGAGTGGTAGAACTTACGTTACGATCATGACACGGGTTCAAATCCCGAGCAAACACAGCAATTTTTATATTAGCCTATTAATGCATTTAATACCATATTATTAATGCAGAGATTTGTCTAGTTCTAAAACTGTTACAGCATAGTTTTTTGCTCATATAATAAAATTACCATATACTTCCATTTTACACTAAGGAACAAATATTATCCAACAGAATGACTTTACATTTGTATAATAATTTCAAAAGCAGTTCTATATTAAAAAAAGCTACTTCACCAATAGACTATATCAAATATATAAAAATAAGTAACAACTGTTACACTTTTGAATCATGAATTAATAATCTCATAGGCCTACAAATATCCACATTTGTCATCTGAAATGTAGGGTAGCTTTCACTAAGATGTAAATGAAATTATATTTCAATATGCATGGAATCACTTACAGAAATTTTAGCTTGTTACATGCATTTATTTTGATTAAGTAAATCGTTGAAACATCAGATAATCAATAAAACATGAACAATTTTTAGGCAAATCTTTTTGTTGTGTTTATTAGACACATCAATGCATTTTTGAAAGGTGTGCCATTGTAGTTCACTGCCTCATCAAAAAGAACAGAAATGTCAGGCCACTGTTCTGTGAAGTGCTGTTCCACACTGGCTCTGTCCTCTCCTGATGTGATGGGATTACTGCCAAACATGGACAACTTGGTCAGAGTTGACCCAACTTCTTGATGATACATATCTGCTGCAACAGAGGCATTTGGCAGAAACACTTCATCAATCTTTTTTTAGACAATAATCGCACGACCTATTCGATATTCTATAATTAAATCAACAAATCGAATATTCGAAAATCGTGACTCATCCCTACTGCTTTATTAATGTATTCAGTGTTAAACCCGGACACCCCCACACAAATGTGGCTTTTTGTTAATGACTGTCCTACTACAGGATTTAACACAGAGCAACAGCTCACTACCAGTTACAAAAGACACTGTAACAGTCTGTCACATGCAATTCTAGTTGCATTTTTCATCAATTAATTTCTTAAATTATCCATTGACTATGTTCTGGCCAGCCATCTAGTGTCAAAAATATTTTTTGGCCCGATGCCAACCTTACTTGTCGACCCCTGGAATAAAGGAATCAACTCCCTCATTAGAGACTTGCCGCCACCTAATGGCGGTGTTAGTTTCATATAGTTAAAAAGTAGGCGTTTCATTTTTTTTCCAATAATTTCATATTTCTACATACAATTTTTTACATTTAAAACATTAATCTCTTAACATAATTTATGCAATTATAATTTGCTGTGTATGTGTAAATCCACATGACACAGGCTAAACAGCCTGGGTCAATCTCAATCCAAAATCTCAATCCAAAAATGTATTATATTGATACCGACTTCCTTTTATTTGGTCATAGTAACCATACACCAAACACAGTGTCTTTGCATTCTGATTGAATTTGTTGACTAAATTTAAGAATCTGACATAAGAGGACAGATGACAATCCTGCATTATATTGCATTATAATGACGATGTAATATAGCACTAAACTTTGACTATAGCCTGCATGTGGCATATTACTAGGAACCTCAAAGCATATTTATGTGTATGTGCATACAGGCCATAAATAACAAATAGACATTATAGAAAATATATTATTCATAAGAATTTAAGTTCATAAAAACATCTAAAACAAAGAATAAATGTATTATTTAAATTTGTATAATGACAACTGTCAGTGCGTGAACAGGCTTTTAGGCTTGAATTTAGGCTATTTCAATAGATTTTTTCAGTCAGTGAAGCCAAATAATTGGGTGACAAATAGCATGCATATAGACTATTAATTTTACAGGCTAACAAATACAGTGTTTGGAAAACTCTTAATTTGAAAAACAATGAATGCATATCCTGCCAATCAGGTTTAGCCCCACCCACAGGGGAAAATCGGAATATCAAGTCGTTTTTCTGATTTCCGTGCAAGAATGGGAAAACCAAAAATCAAGTCATAATTTAGTTTTCTCGTTTTTCAAAAAAAACGAAAAAAGGAGTTGTTTTCTCGTTTTTTCGTTTTTATATATGAAAGCAAAAACAAATGAACGAACGATACCCGGACCGCTCTGCAGCCCCTTCTCTTCGGTCTCTTCTTAGGATTCCCAGGTCCCCTGGCTGTAAACAGGAGCCGGTACTCAGGTGATGAAGGAGGACGCACAAACGGGGGCGAAAAGGTTTGTCTGAAACTTTCCCAACTTTCAGAGAGACTTTCCATAGACACTCTGATGTCCAACAACGAGCGTCGATCATAAGTCCGAGCAGCAAAGACACAATAGTCAGACGATAGGGCTAATATGGCAACATATAGGGTGAATACAAACATAAAAAGTTTACGCAAGTGCGATGCAGCAACGGCCAAGCCAAACACAGGCGCCATCATATTTTAAACATGGTGACCCAACAGAGCTGAATAATTATAGACCTATTAGTATATTGCCTGTTGTGTCGAAAATCATCGAAAAGCATGTAGTGGAACAACTTACCACTCATCTTAACCACAGCCCTTTCAGATTACATCCAAAGCAATTTGGCTTTAGAGCAAATCATTCGACGGATATGGCAAATTGCCTGTTTCTGCAGAAAGTTACATCGAGATAAGATAAGGGTGGAGTTGTTGGAGCCATATTTTTAGATATAAGAAAGGTCATTGATACAGTTGATTATAGTATCCTTTTTAAAAAGTTGATAAAGTTCAATTTTACACCAAATGCAATTAAATGGACAACATCTTACTTGATGGAAGAACACAGAGAGTAAAGATAAATAGGGAATTGTCTCCGGCCCTTCATTGAGGTGTTAATGTACCCCAGGGATCCATTTTGGGACCATTCTTATTTAGACTAATTATCAATGATTTACCCACTGTTTGTAGTGATTGTGAGGTGCAGATGTATGCAGATGATACTAATGGTGTATGTGCATGCAAAGACTAAACAACAAGTCACATGTAAACTCACTGCTGGGATTTAATGTATTGCACAATGGCACAAAGTGATTCGTGTCTCCACCTTAGAGACAAACCAGTGATTCTGAACCAAATGTTTATGTCATGGGAGAAAAATTTGTATCTTGGTATAACTATGGATTCTAACCTTACATTCAAAATGCATGTTAAGAAAGTTATAAACACAGTAAAGTTTAATTGATCAAATATTCAATATATGAAGTTGTTTGACCATAAAAGCAGCAAGATTATATTTTAATGCAATGATCATTCCATATTTGACATATTGTTTAACTAGCTGGGCTCAAGCCTCACGTGAAACTCTTAAATCTGTACAACTATTAAACCTTGTGTTCCACAGAAACAACATGATGGTGAATAAATGTTGACAGAATTTTCCTTTTTTGGATAAACTATCCTTTTAAATGAGTTGAGGACAAGAAAAAGAACAAGACATTGTTATAAAACATTTTTTCAATACAGTTATTTGTATGACTAAAAGACATTAAAGCTAATCTGTGACAGGAGTTTAAAATAGTCTGCCAAAATAATGTGATTCTCCACACCATATCTCTCTTGTGCTTAAAATCATTCATAGTTGCTTTCTTTCCTTCCTTTTTCTTTCTCTCTTATCTCGCCCCTCTTATGGCTTGGCCTTTTCAGAAATGCCAAGCAGGTTTAGAGACTTAAAGAAAACAGAAGACACACATGGCATGCAGTGGCGTGTGTGAGTGAGAGAGACAGAAAGAGAGAGAGAGGGTCTGGAGCAGCATATGCTTACAGCTTAACTTCATGTCATATTTGACACGGTCACTTTCACAGTCTTAAGCATGAGATGCATCCTCACACATACACACACACACACACACACACACATACACACAGCGTCTCCCATGTGTTTGCTGTGTCAGCCAGGCCATAATCGATCCGTCCCTCAATCATTCCCTTTACGTGAAGAGAATATGAAAGGTATATAACCCTCACTATTCTCTCTAAGATAAAACTACTGCTGTTTGCATATACTGTAATTTCAGTAAGTCTGGCATGTTACACTCATGGTTATAATGAGTCTAAATGTAATTTTATTAGGGTTGTTGTGAATCAGCAATCTGATAACCATTTAGAGAAGTAGTTAGTAATTTGTAGTGGATTACATTTGAGTAACTTATCCAACACTGTCTATTGCAAAGACATTCCAAAAATGTTAAGTGTGGCTTAACCTCCTGAGACTCCCTGTGACTGCTGTGTGCCTATGTTTTGATTACGATTGTCCCATGTCTGCCAAATATGTTGAGTGGCCCAAACATCAATTGCAGCCTGAAACTGAACTTTTGGTCAGATTTTAGTAGTGAATGCACTTAGCTGCATAGAAAGCTATGCACTCTTTCTCCCTATTTAGTTTATGACTTAACCTCCAGTGTGCTGTCTCTCTGCACTGGTCTCAGAAGAGTTCGAAATGCACCTTATATTCATCATAACTTCACATGCGGGCAGCTGTGGCTCAGGTGGTAGAGCGGGTCGGCTGTTAATCGCAGGGTTGGTGGTTCAATTCCCGGCCCACACGACTCCACATGCCGAAGTGTCCTTGGGCAAGACACTGAACCCCAAGTTTTTCCCAATGGCTGGCTAGTGCCTTGCATGGCAGCTCTGCCGCCATTGGTGTGTGAATGTGTGTGTGATTGGGACACAGTGTAAAGTGCTTTGGTAACCTCTAAGGTTAAAAAAAGTGCAACATAAGTGCAGACCATTTACCATATAAAGCCTCTGAAAGCAAACATTTTCAGCTTTTGTATGTTAAAATGCACAGTAAATATATAGGAATTAATTTAATAATGTTAATGAATAGAACAGTAATGTACAATGGTAATAAAATAAAATATAACAAAATGTATATTAAAATGAAGTGAAATGACCCACAGATGTGTTAAAGTTGAAAATGATTCAAAATAACTCATATTTTAGTTTTTTGTTTTTTAAACTTGTTTTTGAAAAATGAATTGATTTAAAGCAGCATATCAAACAAAACTAGAGACGCTACTCTTTACAACCAAACTGGTTACAATCCAAAAACTTACAGTGGTGGCTTTTTTGTTGGTGCTGCAGCTGTAGTAATGCTTCACGGAAATCGACATTATGCTGTTGTCACATGACACAGTATACCAGAAGTTAGACTCTTAAATGACAGTCTATATCTTGTGAACAGTTTTCACTCAGTTTTAATTCATTTAAATTATGAGTTGTGTATAGCGAAGCAAAAAGACAATGTCCACACATTTGGACGCAGGGTCGCATGAGGTTATAGAAATAATTCAACCCAAAATGAAAATCAATCCTGTCATCATTTCATTTTGGGGGGACAATCCTTTAAGTATACAAATACTTTATAGGGTTGTAACACTTTACAATAAGGTTCCATTTGTTAACATTAGTTAACAACATTAGTTAACAATAACTAACAATGTACAGGTGAAACTCGAAAAATTAGAATATCGTGCAAAAGTTCATTAATTTCAGTAATTCAACTTAAAAGGTGAAACTAATATTATATAGACTCATTACAAGCAAAGTAAGATATTTCAAGCCTTTATTTGATATAATTTTGATGATTATGGCTTACAGCTTATGAAAACCCCAAATTCAGAATCTCAGAAAATTAGAATATTACATGAAATCAATAAAAAAAAGGATTTTAAATACAGAAATGTCGGCCCTCTGAAAAGTATAATCATGCATATGTACTCAGTACTTGGTTTGGGCCCCTTTTGCATTAATTACTGCCTCAATGCGGCATGGCATGGATGCTATCAGCCTGTGGCACTGCTGAGGTGTTATGGAAGACCAAGATGCTTCAATAGCGGCCTTCAGCTCTTCTGCATTGTTTGGTCTCATGTCTCTCATCTTTCTCTTGGCAATGCCCCATAGATTCTCTATGGGGTTCAGGTCAAGCGAGTTTGCTAGCCAATCAAGCACAGTAATACCATGGTCATTGAACCAGGTTTTGGTACTTTTGGCAGTGTGGGCAGGTGCCAAGTCCTGCTGGAAAATGAAGTCAGCATCTCCATAAAGCTTGTCTGCTGAAGGAAGCATGAAGTGCTCTAAAATGTCCGGTAGATGGCTGCGTTGACTCTGGACTTAATAAAGCACAGTGGACCAACACCAGCCGATGACATGGCTCCCCAAACCAACACAGACTGTGGAAACTTCACACTGGACTTCAAGCATCTTGGATTGTGTGCCTCTCCATTCTTTCTCCAGACTCTGGGACCTTGGTTTCCAAATGAGATGCAAAATTTGCTCTCATCAGAAAAGAGGACTTTGGACCACTGAGCAACAGACCAGTTCTTTTTTTCTTTAGCCCAGGTAAGATGCTTCTGACGTTGTTTGTTGTTCAGGAGCGGCTTGACAAGAGGTATAAAACATTTGAAGCCTCAGTCCACTCCTTATGAAGCTCCCCCACACATTTGAATGGCCTTTTCCTGACAATCCTCTCCAGGCTACGGTCATCCCTGCTGCTTGTGCACCTTTTTCTTCCACACTTTTCCCTTCCACTTAACTTTCTATTAATGTGCTTTGATACAGCACTTTGAGAACATCCAGCTTCTTTTGCAATTACCTTTTGAGGCTTTCCCTCCTTGTGGAGGGTGTCAATGATGGTTTTCTGCACAACTGTCAGGTCAGCAGTTTTCCCCATGATTGTGAATTCAATTGAACCAGACTGAGAGACCATTTAAAGGCTCAGGAACCCTTTGCAGGTGTTTTGGATTAATTAGCTGATTAGAGTGTGACACTTTGAGCCTACAATACTGAACCTTTTCACAATATTCAAATTTTCTGAGATTCTGAATTTGGGGTTTTCATACGCTATAAGCCATAATCATAAAAATTATATCAAATAAAGCCTTGAAATATCTTACTTTGCTTGTAATGAGTCTATATAATATATTAGTTTCACCTTTTAAGTTGAATTACTGAAATTAATGAACTTTTGCACGATATTCTAATTTTTCGAGTTTCACCTGTACAACACTTATTTAGCATTTATTAATCTTAGTTAATGTTCATTTCAATTTACACTAATACATTTTTTTTTTTTAAATAAAAATGTGTATTTGCTAACATTAGTTAATGCACTATGAACTAACATGAACTAACAATGCACAATTGTATTTTTATTAGGGCTGTCGATTTAACGCGTTAATTCAGTGCGATTAATTTGACAAAAAATAATGCGTTAAAAAAATTAACGCAATTAATCGCATGTCCCCGGACCATAAAGACGATTCCTGAGAAATGCAAGCTTGCAGTACCACCTGTTTACTCCAGAGGGCAGTAAGTGAAATTTCAGCTGTATGAGCGACGTACAGCTTATACAGTGAAGAAAACACTTCAGTAGGCAGAACAACACAAACATGCATTATATTCTTGCGTTCAAAACACTCGGAGTGCAAATGCGATCTAAGCGATCTCAAGATGTGTTTAAAGATTGAGAATTAAGCTATATTTAACTTGACACAGTAACCTAAACATTTTATGTTTATGATGCAACACACCTGAGACGTCTGACGTAGGTGTACATTGACAGGTCCTTAAACAAGCCCTCATAATAAATCTCCAACTAATTGACACATTCACTTTTGAAATGGATTTCTGTCTGACTGTTATTGACTTACGTACAATAATATGGTAGTAAACAATACATTGTATTCTAAAGCAGCTTTTTGTATTATTATTGTCTTATCAATGATTAATTCTTCTGCCACAAGAATGTAATGCATTTAAATTATCTGAATATTTTTTATATATATAATTTTTTAATATTTAAAGATAACTATGTATAATTATATATTGATATAAATATGTATAATCATTATATATTGAGTTATTGTTATATGAGGGGCTTTCTCAGCAAATATTTGTATATGCGATTAATCGCAATAAATTAATCGGGACACCATGTAATTAATTCGATTAAAAAATGTTATCGATTGACAGCCCTAATTTGCATTAACTTGCATTAACAAAGATCATAAAAATGATACCTAATGCATTATATAATGTAAACTAAAGGATCTTTATTGTAAAGTGTTACCTATAGGGTCACTGTAAACTCCTCCATCAGAGGGAACTCGGAGCCTTGCGTCATTGAGCCATTGTGAACAGCAAGTGTAGCACACGTGTCAAATAATATTGCACTTGTTACTAGTATTAACTATAGGCCAGTAGGTTCGACTATGGAGGTGTAATAAAGACAACACTGTTTAAATAATAAAGTAAATCTTTATATTTAAATAAATGACTGGAGTAATTGTTGATATTCAAAAGAAAAGAAAAAAACAAAACAAATTGTCAAGTTGGTTTTGTTCAATGTAAAACCACAGTTATAGGGATTCACTTCAATTCACAATAAGTGAACACTTTCACTTGACTCTTTTGTTCGTTCACTCAGTTGGGTGCACCCTCTAGGTTATAAAGATTCCTAGAATACTTCACTTTCAATATAAATACAACCCCATAACACTGATAAATATTCACAATTGAAAAATTGGACAGTTCACTAAATCACATTCAAAAACATAACAAAAATGAACAAAATGCAAAAACAACAGTTCAGAAGAAAACAATTCACATAGATCAGTTCAAAGGACTCGTTTGAACTGTTCAGTTCAAAAGGCTGAGTTGGAAAAGTTCACTTCAAATTCGTTTAGAAGAATTTGATTCAAAAGATTCGATTCGTTGATTCAGTTCAGAAAATCCACAGTTCATTAGAATCGCGGAAAAGTGATTCAACAGTTCCAGAGATCGTTTTGCACAGGGAAACAAAATACTCTGAGCAGTCTTTCCAAAATAAAGCTCAGTCTCGTTAAGGAAAAAAACTAACAGGCAATCAGAACTTTCCTACCCAATTCCACAGGTGTTGGATTAACTCAAATCTCGCATCAATCAACGTTCATCTCGCTGGGAAGGCTCGCCATCTTAAATCGTAACGCTGAAATGAACGCAGTTCCAGTGTAGGATAAAGACCTGACCAAATCCAAGGAAAATATATCATATAAATGTCTATTATTCAGTCCTCTCTGACGATCTTAACTTTTACACAAAGTTACGCTGCTGCTCGTCTCACAGTCACGCAGAGAAAAAAAAATGGATTCCCCCACACAGCAACTAACGTGGTGGGGCGGGACTTCCACATAAACCTCACGTAATTGGACAAATCAATAAAATGTCAGTCATCACACTGACATGCATTTCTTTTTGATTTTATATTTTTTCCTACACTTTTCACCCATTTCTGAATAGGTTATTATTTTAACAACTAATTAATTCCTTTTTATAATTAATTCTTCAAATTATACAGGGTTACATTCTCCCCTCTTAAAGGCAAGCAAGTCTCTTTGCGTTTTGTCCTTTACTTGACCCTGCAGTACTCTTGGGCAGCACTAAGTCAGTTGTAGATAAATCAGCAAGACTCATTGAATTAACCACTGCCTCACTCAATGACTGGAACAAGTTTTGGACTACTGAGGTAAGGGATTGCCCAACTGTGGGTAATGGAATTTCTTTGGAGGTTTTGGGACCCTGTTTGAACGTCTTAAATATTGATCTGCACTTGATCTTGCATATGCATTAACTTGTTCTGTTTCTTCTTGCAGATCCTGAGCATCCATGGACATATCCTTTCCCTGCTCATCACCAGTTGGATCAGATGATGGTAAGTATCCTCCAATTTCATTAACTGTTGTTACAGTTTCTTGTACTTCAGGATCTGTAGGTCTATACATCTCGGTCACCTCTCCTAAACTTTCATCCAGTGGAAGAATGTTAGCTGGACTGTTCACAGTCTGAGGTAATTCGGTTTCATGAGGTAAGTCTGGTTCCTGAGGCAAGTCTTTTTCTTTTCCATCAGCCACTTTTGACTTGGTGGTGTCATATGCATAGGTAATCTTTTTTTCTCCAGTAGGAATTCTGCTGAATATGCAAATTTCATCCTCTGAATCCGATTGTTCCTCATTTAACAGTTATCTCTGTCTTTGGCTTCGTGTCTTAGGCTTGGAGACGTTTTGGAACGCTGGAATGCTTTCCTCCGGGGAAGCAAGGAAACCACAAGGTAATAATAGATCCCTGTGCAATACTCGCACTGGAGCATCCTTATCATGTTGATGAACCTTATAAACCGGCAGGTCTCCTACCCGTTCCGCTACTATATGGATAGTAGGCTCCCACTTGTCTGCGAGTTTGTGTTTTCCCCTGATTCAGACATTTCTCACTAGGACCTTATCTCCCACTTCAAGAGTTGACTCTTTCACTTGTTTATCAAATCTGTCCTTATTCCTCATTGCAGACTTTGAAGCATTTTGAGTGGCAATTCGGTAACATTCCTCAAGTCGGGCTTTGAGACTTTGGACATATTAGGAATGCGACTCATGAACAGGTTTTTCTACAGGTAGCCCAAAGGCTAAATCCACCGGTAGTCTGGGTTGCCTCCCAAACATGAGCTCATAAGGCGTGAATCCAGTGGTCTCATTTTTTGTGCAATTGTAGGCATGCACTAACGGTTTCACAAAGTCGTGCCAATGTGACTTATCCTGTTCCTTCAAGGTACCCAGCATGTTTAGAAGTGTCCTATTGAAACGCTCTACGGGGTTACCGCGAGGATGATGGGGAGTTGTCCGTACTTTGTGAATTTTTGCCATCTCGCAAAGCTCTTTGATAAGTTTAGATTCAAAGTCGGCTCCTTGATCGCTTAGTATCCTCTCCGGGAAACCATAGTGGACAATGAATCCATCCCAGAGGCACTTAGCCACAGTCCTGGCTTTCTGGTTGTTGGTGGGTATGGCAACTGCATACTTGGTGTAATGATACGTCATGACGAGTACATTCTGGACATTACTTCGGTCTGGCTCAATGGAAAGAAAGTCTATACAGAGCAACTCAAGGGCCCGTGTAACCTGAATGTTGACCAAGGGGGCAGATTTCTCTGGCAAAGCTTTACGCTTCACGCACCGTTCACATGTCTTAATCTTCCTCTCAACATCAGCACTCATCTTTGGCCAATAAAAGCGAGAACGAACAAGGTCGAGAGTGCGATCTATCACCATTCCACGGAACTTAACAGGTAACACCAATTGGTAAGTTGTTTGATCATCCACCTGTCGTCGTCTGTGCAGAACTCCATCCCTCAATTCTAAGCGGTTCCATTCCCTCAAAAACAAGGGAAAGTCTGGACATTCATACCTCACCGTCCGGCATGGCATTTGGCCTTCTTCTAAGTGGCTGATGACTTGGTTCAGGACAACATCTTCCCTTTGTTCACGTTGCAGGTCTATACCAGTTAAACCAGGTACGGCAGACTCATCTTCAGGCAGGTCTTGAGCAAAACAACCAGGAATAACCCCCTGTTCCATCGCCAAGGACTCCACTAGAGCAACAGGAGTTCCACATCCTCGCTGAACCAGATGCTTGTCCCACACAGCTTGTACAACAGCACAATCCATGACAACTGCTTTATCTCCACCCAGATGCTTGTCTGTGAATTGCTGTATCCGTTCCAGTTCCTTTTGTGATACCATGTCATTGATCAGCTCACCATGGGGATGTCTTGATAACCCATCAGCATCTTGGTTTTGCTTTCCTGCCCTATAGGTCAGATCGAAAGAGAATGTGGCTAATGCTGATAGCCAACGATAACTTATGGCATCAAGCTTCGCGGAAGTTAGAATGTAAGTGAGAGGATTACTGTCAGTTATGACAGAGAAGTGATTGCCATACAAGTAGTCTGAGAATTTCTCGGTCACTGCCCACTTTAAGGCAAGAAACTCCAACTTATGGGCGGGGTATCGAGACTCACTTCTAGAAAGACCTCTACTGGCGAAAGCTATGGCCTTTTTTTCTCCATCTTGCTCCTGATATAACGCGGCGCCGAGACCTATGGTGCTCGCGTCTGTGTGGAGGATGTACGGTAAGGTCGGGTCTGCAAAACCAAGCACAGGAGCACTGGTAAGTTTGGAGATAATGGTGTCGAACGCTTTATCACATGCAGTTGTCCATCGGCTCCCAAATGACTCTTTTGGGTTAAAATAACTTCATTTCAACTCCCTGTTCATGGTCTTACGATTCAGTGGGGCATAACCGGCAGTTAAGTCATTTAAGGGTTTCACTACCTTGGAATAATCACGGATGAACCGTCAATAGTATCCCGAAAATCCCAAGAATGATCTTAGCTCTTAAGTTTTTTGGTTTTGGCCAGGTCTTAAGAGCGCTTATCTTGTCAGGATCCGTCCAGACTCCTGTCTCCGTTATTATATGGCCTAGGTACCGGACTGAAGTTTGGAAGAACTTGCATTTTTCTGGGGATAATTTCAACCCATACTCTCTTAGTCTTCTAAGTACTTTTAGAAGCCGTTCTTCGTGCTCCTCAGGGGTCTGTGAAAACACTATTAAATCATCAAGGAACACCAAGAATCAGTGAGATGTAGATCCTCCATGCACTTTTCCATTAAGCGTTGGAATGTACTTGGTGCATTAGTAATTCCTTGAGGCATCCGATTGAATTCCCAAAATCCTAAGAGACAAGAGAAAACGGTTTTGTACTTGTCAGACTCCTCCATTTCTATCTGGTAATAACCAGACTTCAAGTCTAGAACTGAGAACCATCGAGAACCCGTTAAGGCCGAAAAAGACTCTTCAAGGTTAGGCAAAGCATAGGAATCTTTCACAGTTTGTGAATTTAGCTTCCTGTAATCCACACATAGTCTCACGTCACCATTCTTCTTTCGTACGACTACGATTGGTGACGCAAACGGAGACTGAGATTCCCTGATCACTCCTGACTCTTTTAACTCTTGCAAGTGCCATCTGACAGCAGCCAGATCATGAGGGTGGATAGGACGGGCTCTTTGTTTAAATGGAGTTTCGTCAGAAAGCTTGATGTGATGCTTGACTTTGGATGTTCGACCAAAATCAAGGTCATGTTGCGCAAACACATCAGACATATCACTGAGCTTCTTACTGACCCTATCCCTCCACTCTTTGGGCAATGGCGAGTCGCCAGAGTCAAAAGTAATTGCTCCTTCAGAGCAGCTCTGACCAGCAGGTACAGATCCCACCTCGCGTTCTTGTGGGATGATAGTCTCGATGGCATGCACTTCAGCAACTACAGCATTTGGCTGCAGTACTACATCCCGATGCGACTCATTTCGTAGCTGGACAGTCAACTTTTGCGTTGGAAACGATGGCACTTGAACTACACCTCTTGGAAAAAGAACACCTCCAGGGAGGGAGGAGTTTGATGGGGGCTCCAGAAGAACACATTCTTTAGTGGATAAGCAATTCACATTTGCTTTTCCACAGAGAGCAACTGTCTGCTGTGCTGGAATCACTACGGGCTCCTTGCTTTGTAGTCTCACCAATCCAAGGCATCCATTGGCATTCTGTTTATGCCGTAATTGCAGAGTTTTGAGCACAGCACTGTACCCGTATCGTGGAGAATGGTGTTCAAGGATATTCAAGTTAGAACATTCAGCGTGCAAAGAATCAAGCGTATTCATCCCGATTAAGACTTGAGATTGTTTTTCTGGTTTAAAGTCAGGAACGACTAGTGCCAGTGTGGAAATTTCAACCTCAGATCCAACCATGTCTTCTGGAAAAGTTATTGGAATTTCGACATATCCTTTGTATGGAACTGGCTGACCATTTGCTCCACTGACCTCAAGCAGAAGATTCAGGGGCTTGATGGGATGATTAATCAAGCAAGCTTGGTAAAAGGACCAAGGAACTGTGGTCACCTGCAACCCTGTGTCAAGTAAGCAATGACATTCAGTCCCTGAGATTTTGACTTGTGCTGTACACTTGGATCCGACCAGACGCTGAATACGGAATTTGTGGTGTGAAGGAGATTTGTGGTGTGGGCCTGAGTTTTTTCTGGGGGGACAACCTTTAGGTTCACTAGTTCCAGTTTGTCCCGCAACTGGAACTGTTAGCAGTTTAAAGAAGCCGCACCAACATGACTGTTCTCTCTATCCCACTCTTGTTGCTTCAACCGCAGTTCTTTTCTTTTCTTGTCAACTAGACTAGGATTTGGAGCATTTTCGCAGGTTACAGATATGTGGCCATCTTCACCGCAACTGAAGCAGTAACCAGGGCGTGGTCTGGATTTCGTGACAGGATCACCGGTTGACTTAGACGGTTGTTTAGCAATAAACTCAGGAGTGGTCGGAGAGGGTGATGTCTTATGCTTGGGTTTGACAGTCTTTCTGGACTTTGGGAGGGTCAGTGAAGTTAACTGTTCCTTTAGCTCAGCAATTTGCTTCTTCAATTCAGTGGTCTCAGACAACAACTTTGACTCATGAGGGAGTTTGCTTGAAATGGCAGCATCTTGGCTATAAGCATGAGCAGATCTAGGGGATGGCTGTGGTTTCTGCTTAGAAGCACTGATGTGGCTTCTCATGCGCAACCATTTCTGTGCACTCTTGTCTTCTCTGGTTCTAAGGGAACGCAATAAGTCTTGGAAATCGTTAGGGTCGTCTCTACGAGTTTCGAGATGAAGCTCAGAAATAAGGATGTCATCCCAGCAGCCTCTGCAAAACTGCCGTAAGAGATGATGGTTGGCCTCAGACGATTTAATTCCACCTCCCCTGACTGCCTTGCTCAGAGCAACTTGAAGCCTTTGGAGATAGCTAGATGCTTTCTCTCCATCATTCTGAAAAGTGTTCATGAATTTTGAGAACAACTCATCACCATCATCGATTGCGCCATAAGCTGCATCAAGTACATTAAGGTAAGCTCTGGGAGAAGCACGAGGCCCTAAAGACTTGACAATATCAGTGGCAGGAGGTAAGAGACTCTCCATAATTCTCCTTACTCTTTGTAAATCAGACACAGAAGGGTCATCAAAGAGTAATTCAACATTACAACGCCAAGTGTCATAATCAGATTCATTATTGGGCTGTGGAATTCTTCCTGAGAAAGGGCGGAGCCTGACTACAACATTAGATGGAATTGCTGCAGCGACTTCGCTCTTAACTATATGCTCAACAATAACTTTCTGCACCTCAGCAGGATTGAGCTGAATGTGACTCATGGTACCTGACAACCGTTTTTCAGACCTTGGTAAGTCATCCTGATCAAGTGTTGGCTCATTGAGAATGGAACAAGGACTCTGGACAATCCTCTTGGATGCATTTTGCTCTTTAATGGAACTGAGCTCATCAAGTGCGGGTTCATCTGCATCCACCTCATCTGGAATTAAGGAGCTTGAGATTCATGCAGAGTTCTTCTCAGTAGCAGAGAGTTGAAGGATTTTCCACTTTGCTTAGCAATGGTTTTCAGGGTGGATAAGTAAGAGGTTGTGGCACCAAGACTCTCCTCACAAGAGTAGACACTGCTCATGGCTCTTATCTGGTAAGTTAAACTTGGGTCGTCTTTATCTGTGTAGCTAAGGGGTAGCAAGGGACTTATTGATTCAATAGCTGATCCAAAGTTGTACTCTACAATGGTGTGGTCATGATACTTGGACTCAGGATCGTTAATGGGAAGGACTCTTGCGATGGAACCATGACGTTTTAAAAGATCAAGGACCTCTTCATCCTCAAGAATGTTAATTGGCCCACTAACTAGAAGAGTGTTTAAAATTTTGACATTTTCCTTCTGTACTAGTTCCATGTTTTCAAAAGTCAATTTACTTGCTACACTAATAAACTGATTTGAATGTCTCTTTTGTCGATTCTTCTTTTTGGATGTAAAGTATAAATAAAGCTATTAATTACACCTCCTGGCTGGCTCGCCACTTTTTATGTAGCACACGTGTCAAATAATATTGCACTTGTTACTAGTATTAACTATGGGCCAGTAGGTTCGACTATGGAGGTGTAATAAAGACAACACTGTTTAAATAATAAAGTAAATCTTTATATTTAAATAAATGACTGGAGTAATTGTTGATATTCAAAAGAAAAGAAAAAAACAAAACAAATTGTCAGTTGGTTTTGTTCAATGTAAAACCACAGTTATAGGGATTCACTTTAATTCACAATAAGTGAACACTTTCACTTGACTCTTTTGTTCGTTCACTCAGTTGGGTGCACCCTCTAGGTTGTAAAGATTCCTAGAATACTTCACTTTCAATATAAATACAACCCCATAACATTGATAAATATTCACAATTGAAAAATTGGACAGTTCACTAAATCACATTCAAAAACATAACAAAAATGAACAAAATGCAAAAACAACAGTTCAGAAGAAAACAATTCACATAGATCAGTTCAAAGGACTCGTTTGAACTGTTCAGTTCAAAAGGCTGAGTTGGAAAAGTTCACTTCAAATTCGTTTAGAAGAATTTGATTCAAAAGATTCGATTCGTTGATTCAGTTCAGAAAATCCACAGTTCCTTAGAATCGCGGAAAAGTGATTCAACAGTTCCAGAGATCGTTTTGCACAGGGAAACAAAATACTCTGAGCAGTCTTTCCAAAATAAAGCTCAGTCTCGTTAAGGAAAAAAACTAACAGGCAATCAGAACTTTCCTACCCAATTCCACAGGTGTTGGATTAACTCAAATCTCGCGATCAATCAACGCTCATCTCGCTGGGAAGGCTCGCCATCTTAAATCGTAACGCTGAAATGAACGCAGTTCCAGCGTAGGATAAAGACCTGACCAAATCCAAGGAAAATATATCATATAAATGTCTATTATTCAGTCCTCTCTGACGATCTTAACTTTTACACAAAGTTACGCTGCTGCTCGTCTCACAGTCACGCAGAGAAAAAAAAATGGATTCCCCCATACAGCAACTAACGTGGTGGGGCGGGACTTCCACATAAACCTCACGTAATTGGACAAATCAATAAAATGTCAATCATCACACTGACATGCATTTCTTTTTGATTTTATATTTTTTCCTACACTTTTCACCCATTTCTGAATAGGTTATTATTTTAACAACTAATTAATTCCTTTTTATAATTAATTCTTCAAATTATACAAGGTTACACAAGCCAAAGCTATTTACTATTAATTTTCAACCTCAAAGATCAAATGAAGTTCAACTCATGAAGTATGTGTATACATGTGTGTGAGCTGGTTAGAGAGAACACATACACAGATGCCCCTACTGAAGCATCATGATATGTCTCTTCTCACACACACACACACACACACACACACACACACACACACTACCAAGATGAGCTAATGCATCACTCATCTCTGCTCCTCCCACTCCACCTGTCAACTTGCCATCCTTGCCATCTCTCTCTCTCTCTCTCTCTCTCTCTCTCTCTGTAAGTCACTCTCGCTCAATTTAGAGTGCTGGATTTGCATGAGCAGCACTGTTGATGCTTAACTTATAATGGGAAAACAGTTTTTAATAATTATAGTGTCAATCCATCTCGGGATTAGGTTCTCATGTCTGTCTGTTTTACTTCGGCTTGATTTGTTGTTATGCACAGTTTTCATAAAGTGAGATTTCACACTCTCACGTGTAAGTTATTCTGTCTGCTTGTCTGAAACATCTTAAGCACATGATGGGAAGGAAGCTATTCTGGGAGAGGGAAAGAGAGTGAGACTGTGTCCCCAAAGATATCTAGGCTTCCCTGTAGTATAGAGAGATAAGGAGAGAATCATGTTTATTTTATTTTACTGTCTCTTTTAAGTGTGTGTATGCATGTATGTAAGGGAGAGAGAGTTTCTATCGAAATAAGCTGAAAATTTGGAATAGGAGAGGAGAGGTTGTTTAGGTATCACGGTGCCTGTGGATTTTTTGGACAGAGGTACTCAAGGCCGAAACGCTCCAACAATGATCTAATCTTTTCCACAAAACACAACTCAAATTACACTTCACTTCACACACACACACACACACACACACAGATATGATATTGAGAAGAGGCGAAATTTCAAGAACAGTGCATGTGTTTCGGATGTTTTCATTTCAATTACAGTAATCCAGATACAGATACTTGCCCACACAAATCACAAATTAGATCTTCTACCTGTTTCTCACATTTTTCTCTTGAGAAATAGACCTTTGGAAACCTGTATGTGTCTAATTTCAGAATAAAATCTTTTGGTCTGAGATTTGCCAATAAACTTTAAGTCTGCAATCGTCAGAGATTTTATATGAACTAAAACATTTCTCGTCAAATAGAAGAATTCATGGGAATCTTAGAAGAAACAGCAGATACAAAATTGATACTTAAACTAAACATAACCCAAAACATACAGTACGTCTCCTTAGCTATGAAACAGAATCCTCTGAGCAATAACATTTTCCACAGGGTTAATTTGGAATCCACTGCCAGATCCATTTTCCAACTCCACAATTCGCCACATTTGCATTTTTTCTTCTCTTGTGTTGCTCCACATATCTTTGATCTAAAGATATGTATCCTCTGACTTTCAACTGATAGCAAAAACAACTTCATAGACATGCAGCACGATGGTGAGAGAGAAAGACAACAAATTGTGAGTGAGAACTCATTCAAACACCGAAAGATTCAATGTGGCCTACTTGTCATTCTCATCTAACATAGGTTGAAAGAAAGAAATGAACTCAATTCATTGGGCAGTTTGCACAGACTGCTGTCTGATAAACTATTCTATAAATAATAGATGCCCTCAGCTACACTGTGTTTTGATTACTTAAAAAAGAAACAAAGTCATTTTAAAATAATTTAATTGCATTTTATTTGAGATTCAATCTAATTTGGCGCCCAGGCTCAACCCTCTCAGCTAATGTTCTTTCCATTTGTCAGACATATCTACCTAATATACTTGTTCCTGATTGCCTCGCAGAAGATGTCAGGTACAGGAGGGCAAGTTAGTAATCATATTCCTCTCTTGTGTGCTGACAGACTATACATTTATTGCTGTTAAGAAAAAGTTTGAGAAGCACCGTTCAGGGCAAATAGTGACAGATATTGACTATTTTCAGGACACTTAAATCCAACAGCAGCACTGAAAATACTTCCTTTACAAACATCAAATAAAATGTCTTGTGTGAATAGCATTGATTCATAATATTCTGGCTTGATCCAGAGGATTTAATAAAGATAAGCACTGAAATCTACTTGCAACACACTTTCAAATATGCATTTTAATGGGAGTCAATATCGAATGTGTGATTTATTTATACACATTTATTATTCCAAATCCAAAAATACTAGGGCTGTCGATTTAACGTTAATTCAGTGCGATTAATTTGACCAAAAAATAATGCGTTAAAAAAATTTACGCGATTAATCGCACCATAATAAGGAAGATTCCTGAGAAATGCAAGCTTGTAATACCACCTGTTTACTCCAGAGGGCAGTAAGTGAAATTTCAGCTGTATGAGCAACGCACAGTTTATACAGTGAAGAAAACACTTCAGTAGGCAGAACAACACAAACATGCATTATATTCTTGCGTTCAAAACACTTGAAGGAGCGCAAATGCGAACTAAGGGATTTCAAGATGTGTTTAAAGATTGAGTATTAAACTATATTTAACTTGAAATAGTGAACTAAACATTTTATGTTTATGACGCAACACACCCGAGACGTCTGAGGCAGGTGTAGATTGATGGGCTCTTAAACAAGCCCTCATTATAAATCTCCAACTGATTGACAAATTCACTTGTGAAATGGATTGCTGTGAACTGTATGCCAATGATTGACTTATGATCAATAATATGGTAGTAAACAATACATTGTATTCTAAAGCCGTTTTTTGTATTGTCTTATCAATGATGAACTCTTCTGCTACAGGAATGTAATGCATTTAAATTATCTGAATATTTTTATATATATATATATATATATATATATGATTATTTTTTTTTTATTTATATATATTTAAAGAATATTTACTATGTATAATTATATATTGATATAAATATGTATAATGTTTATATATTGAATTATTTTTATATGAGGGGCTTTCTCAGCAAATATTTGTATATGCGATTAATTGCGATTAATTAATCGGGACACCATGTAATTAATTTTATTAAAAAAATTTATCGATTGACAGCCCTAAAAAATACCCAACCAAATCTACCAACACAAACATAATCCAGCTTTATTGGTGACCAATCATGTGCATATAAGTGCTATGAAAAAGTATTCACCCCCTCCTGATATCTTCTATATTTGAGTATTTTTAATACTAAATTGTTTTAGATCTTCAAACGAGATATAACATAAAACGAAGCCAACCTGAGTAAACACAAAATACAGTTTTCAAATATATAATTTTTTTTATTGAAGCAAAATTTTTCCATAACCTATATCACCCATGTGAAAAACAAACTGCCTCCTTAAACTTAATAGCTGGTTTTGTCACCTTAAGCAGGAACAACTGCAACCAAACGCTTCCGATAATTTGAGATCAGTCTTTCACTACACTGTGGTGGAATTTTGGCCCACTCTTCTTTACATTTAGATTTACATTTATTCATTTGGCAGACGCTTTTATCCAAAGCGACTTACAGTGCACTTATTACAGAGACAGTCCCCCCGGAGCAACCTGGAGTGAAGTGCCTTGCTCAAGGACACAATGTGGGTATCGAACCAGCGACCTTCTGATTAACAGTTATGTGCTTTAGCAAACCACCACTCCTTCTTGAACTGCCCATTTAAGGTCCTGCCACAGCATCTCAATCTGGTTCAAGTCAGGACTTTGACTAGGCCACTCTAAAAATTTTATTTAGCGTCTTTTGACCCATTCAGAGGTGGACTTTCTCCTATGATTTGGATCACTGTCTTGCTGCATAATCCAGTTGCACTTGAGCTTCAACTCACAGACTGTTGACCGTATGTTCTCCTTTAGGATTTTCTGGTTGCAGAATTCATGTTTCCTCAATTATTGTAAGTCGCCCTGGCCCTGAAGCAGCAAAGCATCCCCACACCATCACACTACCACCACCATGCTTGACCGTAGGTATGATGTTCTTTTTGTGGAATTCTGTGTTTGATTTACACCAGATGTTCCACAAAGTTTCTACTGTCTTCATCAGTAGACGAAGACGTGGAACTATAGAGATCAAGATAGAATTCTTTAAAAGCATTATTAATATCAATGGCTGGGTGAAATATTTCATTGCCAGCAGATTTCACTGAGGGAATGATATAATTAGACTCTCTCTGCTTTATATATCTAGCCAAAAGCTTCCCTGCTTTGTTCCCCAACTCAAAATATGACTGTCTTGCCCTGAATTGACAAAACTCCACCTTCCACAACAAAATAGTATTATATCTGTATTTCAATCGAGTCAATCAGATGACATTCGGCGCTTCAGCTCTGCCTCTGCTCTTATAATATTCCCTTCAGTGAGCTTGCTCGATTTCCATCTTATGGCCTGTTATGTCGAACAGACTAGGGAAGAGCCTGTTTAGGAATTTCACCATATCTCGGCCTTCTTCGTCCTCAGGAATTCCAACAATCCGGATGTTGTTTCGCCGGTTACGATTCTCAAAGTCTTCAAACCTTTCCTAGATGTGCTCCAAGTCTGTCTTGGTTGCTAGTGGATTAGCAGCTAATTCCCTCTCTGATGACTCCAGACAATAGATCCGTGTATCAACAACCGCCATTCTTGTAACCATCTTTGTGAATTTTGTCTCCATGGCAGTGATCGATTGATGTATTACAGCAAGATCCTCCAAGTCAGCAACAATCTTTTGACGCTTTTCCATTACCAGTACCAGCTCGACTCGCCTCGGCTCGCCTCGACTCGTCTCGCTTTTCGCTCCGTTTTCCATTGCAGACAGTACCGCCACAAATAGTACCCGGTCATCATAGCGACGCCGCAGGAAACTGCCGTGACGTAATCTTATACGCGACACACATCCGCTACCCACACACACAGGACAATGGAGGAAATCGAGTGTATGCTGTTTTTGATCCTCGGGATGTGGCTGTTTCTCACAGCAAGAAGACAAACGTTGTTTCATGAGAGGCTGAGGGCAGCAAAACGAAACACTGCTGAAAAAAACAGGAGAGTTTGGGAATTACTACAGAGTTCAGACTACTGAGAGCGAATCCGGTTGTTCAAAGCTGGCGCTAAGAGGGTAAGTTATGCTAACATAGCTAACGTTTGCATATGTGTAAATACTATACTATATGCAAAGTATTTAATCAACTTTATAGCTACCAGTATTACGTACTAAAATGTGCATGGTTTATGTGTTTCAGATCTGTTTAGCTTTGCAAAGTTGCCGCGGCAGACCGTCTGTTTAGGCTTTCAACCGAGCTACCGAGTGGTGGGATGTTATTGTTCCTGGTTTCACAAACGCGCAGTGGGTTCAGAACTTCAGAATGTCGGAAGAAACATTCATATATTTGTACAACAAACTGCATCCAGTGATGGAGAGACAAGACACAAGCTTCCGCAAGTGTGTTCCTCTAAAGAAGAGAGTGGCCATCGCACTATGGAAGCTTGCGACCGGTTCAGAGTACAGAACTATCGGCCATCTTTTCGGAGTAAGCATAACAACTGTTTGCCGGTGTGTTCAAGAGTTCACTGCTGCTGCAGAAACGTTGTTGGTTCCCGAACAAATCCGTTACCCAGACCAGGAGAAGTTTGAAGAAATGGCTGCCTACATTGAGAACAGATGGGGGCTCCCGCAGTGTGTTGGTGCTATTGATGGATCACACATACCCATTTTGGCACCACAGGAGTACCACTGTGACTATTTCAACCGTAAAGGCTGGCACTCCATCGTCCTTCAAGGTGTTGTAGATGGAAAAGGACTGTTCTGGAACGTGTTTGCAGGACTGCCTGGCAGCTTGCATGATGCTCGTGTTTTAAGACTGTCCACATTGTGGGAGTTGGCCAGCCGTGGCAACCACTTTCCAACTTACACCAGGAATATTGGTGGGGTGAATGTTGCCTGCTACATCCTGGGAGATTCTGCCTATCCCCTGCAGAACTGGCTCCTAAAGCCATTCACTGACACTGGACGGCTGACAGTAGAACAGCAGATCTACAACAAGAAAATATGTCGAGCACGGGTAGTGGTTGAAAACGCTTTGGTAGACTGAAGGGAAGGTGGCGTTGCCTCATGAAAAGAAATGACTGTGATGTTACAATTGTGAAATCTATGATTCTTACTTGCTGTGCTTTGCATAACCTTTGTGAGAGTCACGGAGAGGACTATGACAATGACTGGGATGCACCTGCAGCAGCAGAGCCTGTGGTGGCAGTGGCACAGGGTGTTGAGGAGGAGGGCAGAGATGTACGAGAGGGTCTGATGCGTTATTTTAATTGCTAAATAAATACATTATCATTAAATATGTTGTCTCTGCAGTTTTTCATTAAAGGTTATCACAGTATACAATCTGAAAATACTTGTTCAAACCCTTGTAAAAAAGCAAACCATCAAAAAAGACACTGTTTGTAATAAGTTTCAAAAAGGTTTTATTTAAACACGCATACAAATAGAAAAAAATATAATATTAATAAAAATTCACACATCCAACTATATACATATGTTACATGTAGTGCAAACATTAAATTAAAATAAACAAAGGGGTTTCAGTCCAGGGGCGGTGGAACAGCATCCCGCCGGTTCAGTGCCTGGACAAGCTGGCTCAGGGTTCCCAGAAAGGCCTGGTTGAAGGACGACATTGCAGCAATCTCCTCTCTCCTTAAAGCCGCTTCGAGTTCTCGGGCATGTGCTGCATCATCGAGTGCCATCTGTAAATTGCGCTCCGCTGTGCCCGGTTCAACTCCAGCTGCTTTCGACATCCGATGTCTGCATCTCCCTCAGGACAGTCAGATGCTCCTGTTCCCTCTTTCGTTTCCTCCGTCCTGGCCAAAAAATAATTACAATGAATGAGTTATAAAGAAAAACGGACAAGTCACGTTTCATTCAAAGGTTGTGTGTGTTTTAAATTGTTCACATGTATTATCATTACAGCTGCTACACAAAAAAAGACACGCCCACAACTTACTATTACTTATATAGTATATGTAACGACTTAACATCTGAGCCCAACTATTTTAGTAAATGTCAACTTTAAAATACTATGTGTACAGTATAGGTGTACACTGTGTACGTCTGGAAAGTTATAAAAATACTGAACAGGTATATAAATGAATCCTGTATTCCCATAACTGGGAATGCTTCCTGTTGTTATGCAAGTAAATTTACGTTATTAATGAGTTATTGATACGATTAATGATATATTAATAAGTGTGTATAGATTCACAGACAGCAGGCTAGAAGGGTTTACTTTTTCTCAATTATACTAACCGGTTGCCGGTGTCGACGCTGCTGCGGGTCTCGGTGTCGACGCTGCTGATCTTGTTGGTGTCGATGGTGCCGCTGGTTCTGGTGCCGACGTGGCATCAGTGGGTGTCACTGAACCATTCTCGCTCGTCAAAAATGAATCTTAGATAGAAAGATCATACAAAAGTCAACACAATACGAAAATAGCAATGGCAGATAGTTAGCAGCTAGCTAGAGGTAGCAGCAATTGTTATCTGCGACACAAGTTTACAGTCTTCATTGTTATAAGTGAGCTTCAGCTTTTCAAAAGCCAGCCTACAGAAAACATAACTCTCGAGCTGAGTGCGCCTACAGAATTAATGTAATGTAAACTTAAAACACTTACCATCCTCCATCAGCGACTCCAACAAACTGGTGGCCGAGTCAAGTCCACCCTCCCTCCCGTTGCTTCGCCGGTCTATGGTCGTAGATACCGTCCATCTGTTCGTACCACTTCCAGCTTTTTCGGTTTGAACCACTGCGGCCGTTGTGATCCTTTACAGCTCTGTAGTCACTTTTCAGTTTTTTTAACTTTTCCCTACATTGCTGGAAAGTCCTGTTGTAGCCATGTGTGGACAGCAGTTAGGAGATTTCTTGATAAACTTTTTCGTTCCTCGTTGCCCCATCAAGCTCTCGCTGGATCCTTTCTTCGGCAACCAAACAAAGAAAAGTCTGCACCTCCTCGTTTGACCACGGCGTATTCTTCCGAGTTGCCATAATAATAGTTTAGTAGGCTATATCTGTGCAAACTATTTAAAAATGGCGGGGTTATTCTGGATACTCAGAACCTCGCCGGAGGTGGTATGAAAAAAAGTACCTGAAAGCAGGTACAGGTACAACTTTTACACAGTGGAAAACCAAACAAAGTCGAGTCGAGTCGAGCCGAGGCGAGCTGGTACTGTGTAGTGGAAAAGAGCCATTTGTCAGCATTGCCGACATGTTCAACAGTTGACGATGAATCTCTTTCACCTCACTGGCCAAACTGAATCTCTGGCTTTTGGCCTGTTGCTCATTGGCTTCAGCTCGAGCATGTAAATGTCTTTTAATGTCTCCAGAATTTGTAATTATTTGACATATTGTCTTCCTAGAACAGTTAAGAATCAGTGTGTATCGAATCTCACCAGTTTATGACATAAAAAGTATTAAAACTAGCAAAGTGCGCAGAGCTCACCATTCACGGGTCCGACACTAGCATGGCGCCACTCAACTCCCCCTTACTCGGCTTCTTGCTCTATAAAAGACTTTATGGGTTTGATTGGGCAGAGCAGACAGCAAGATCAGTGATATGCATAAAATGAATACATCTTTTGTCCAGGATGAAAAGCTTTTTTTCTCTCACTATCTCAGGTTGGCTCCCAAATAAAAGGGTACAGTGAATTAGACAGCTCTCACAGTCAACATGGAGAATGCATTTTCTCTTTATCAGTAATCTGCAAAACTGAAATGCATTTTATCTTCCTGCCATTTCAGAAAAATGTTTCCCTTTTTCATTTTTTTTTCATTTTTTTTATGTGATGCATTTAGATAAAAGTCTTTGATGTATGTTGAGCTATGAGTCACACAGAGATTGTCATCCACACTAATCAGGAATATGACCACATATATTTTGCTAAATTATTTGGAAATCTGTGTTTACATAAATGAGACACTACACACAGTATTCCATGTCTTCTGAAGCAATCTAATATGTTTTATGTGAGAACAGACCGAAATGTAACTCCTTATCAACTGTAAATCTTGTCATAGCAGTCGCTACACACATTCATGATTTCAAGCTCGATTACACTTCGATTATGCTTGATGCATGCACAGAGAGCTAGATGGCGACAGGAAGAGTAATAAAGCTTGCAATCATAATCGACAAGGAGACTGCCTCTGTCAAGATTTACAGTGAAAAAGTACTGTAGGTTGTATTTTGGTCCGTTCTTAACTGAAATCGATTGGATCTCGTCAGAATACATGGATTAAACTACTGGATAATTGTATGGATTCCTTTTATGCTACCTTTATATTCTTTTTGTAGCTTCAAAGTTTTAATCACCATTCACTTGCATTGTATGAATGTACAGAGCTTTGTTTGTGTTCTGCAGAACACAGAAATATATCTGGAAAGGCATGAGGGTGAATAAATGATGAGAGACTTTTATTCTGGGGTGAACTATCCCTTTAAATCTGTGGGACTTAAAAAGCAAAACACTGGAATATTCAACAGTATGTATGCATTTTCATGTTTACAAAGCACCACAAGAGAGATCGTACACAAGATTGGAATGAATTAAAGACACAAGTCTTTGTTACAACAATCCTACCAGCTATAAGCATTCGTTTTGCTGCCATGCTATCAAAATAACATTCCCGTTCAAACTAAAGTGGCTGTACATGTCCAAACAGATACATATGAGACAGTAATGCCTTACTTCACACTTCACTGGCTCTGCCCTTCACAGTAAGTAGTGCAGACTTCCAGTGCTGTAATACTAAATACAGCAATTTTGGAAAGCCACACATCTAATCAAATTAGTGGACTGGAACTAACTGTTGTATACTAATTATTTTAAGACATATTAATCAAATAATAAATGATTTATTTATTTACTTTGTGTTATAAATGACCATAAATGTCCATCCTGACTTTATTCTGTAAAAGCCCAATAACCAACAACAAAGACCCAGCCACTGACAAATCTTTAGATGTTATTGACTTCTTGCTGTACTCAAGACTGACTCACAAGAACAAGGGGCTGATAGATCACCTCATCATTATATCTTTAACTGTGAAACTCTGTAGAATGTTGATTCTTCCCATCTCCCATTCTCTTTCTCTATGCAGTTGTGTGACATCTGCCGCTCAGAGGTAATTAACCTATTGACTCATTCACCTTTAAAATCACAGCTCATTCATAAATGATCCCTGACAAAGACAATTTAACAAATCAGAGCTAGAGAGAGAAATGGAGAGCAAACATGTTTTTTTGTGTGTGTGTGTGTGTGTGTGTCAGAGAAGACTTGCAGCATTGCAGCTGTTCCTCTAACAGCAGTGGTCAGGCTTAACACACCCATCCATCCCAGCCTTCATTCATTCATCTGCCATCCCTCTATTCACACAATCAAAGCTCCAGGGATAGATTGGAGAGAGAGAGACTGTGTGAGAGAGAGAGCATCCACTGCTGCAGAAATGGATAGGGGGAAGGGGCGGAGGAGGAGGAGAGAGATAGAAAAGAGAGAGAATGTGTGCATTAGAGCTGCCAAATAAGAAAAAGGGAGTGCGAAAGCCGTACAGAGGGAGAGAGAGAGGACAGAGCAGAGGAGAGGAAGGTGCTGCTCTCTGATTGCAGCATTCTCTCACATTCACAAGGTGTGTGCTCTATTCCATCTCAATATCTCACACAAACACACACACGCATAGCCTTGGTGCTGCAGAGATACAGAGGCATGCAGTGAGGTCCAGCAGCATCATACAGACAGAGCCCACAATATCAGTGCAGCAGCTATACCATCGGTCAGCAGTGACGATCATAACAACCTGGACCAGGGAGGACAGCATCACAGGTATGACAACAGGCACAGACATCCACCACTCATGTATACACAAACACAAACACAAGTGTTTGTTCAGTAATGGGTATCACTCATAAAGCTGGACTTTCTTGTACTTGCATCAGAAAGACCCATAAATCCTGTTTTCACCTCTCTGTCTCTCTGTCAGGCATCACACTGGGGACCACAGAGTGTGCGGGCCGGCCAGAGGCCATGCGGCTGGTCCATAATGCAGAGAAGCAATCTTTCTCCTTTAAGAAGTGCTCTGCCTTCCAGTTTGTCAAGAGAAAGGTGAGTGTAAGTGTATGTGTGCAGTAGTTGCAGAACTTATATATGGGTAATAAGTTGGAATGTAATGTGTGTAGTTTCAATGTTTACAATACTTTCTCCTACGCTAGCTTAATATGCAGGAACAACTATAAGTAAGCCATGCAGAGGTTGATTCCCCTGAAATGTGGTACACTGTGGCTCTGTGGCATTTTCAAAACATTCTGTCCAATTCAAGATAACAATATTGGCTTAACCAGTAGTGTGAGTTTGGCGTAAGACTATCTGATTGTTTGACCAATGAAAGAGCCGGGAGTGTTTAGGAACGGGTCATTATTTTTGGAAATTAGCTTTGCTTATGCAAGTCATGATAATTCATTTGAGATGCTGAAATCGTAAATAATTGTATGAGTTGGCTTGTTCAATAACATGCAATGTATAGTGATAAATCTTAAACCTGACCATAGAGTCTAACCCCTTACCCAACCCTAAACCTAACCATGATTTTAATAGGAAAATAAACTTTGTGTGCCACAGAAGAAAATATCAGGGTTTGGAATGAGACGAGTGAAGCGTATTACAGACTATTGATCATTTGGAATCTGTTAACAAATTTGTTCACTGATATTTCCTTTCTTACAATAAAGTGTTGTAGGGTAAAGAAAAGTTGACACCTGTATTGTATCAATTTTCAACTCTACTTGTTGATTGGTTGGTCTCTATGGAAATAAAAGTCATATAATATCTTATGATTTGGATACGTGAAACTATGTTGGCTGGATCCCATCCCCTCTTCTTCTTTTTGTTCTGTATCATTTCCTATCATCTCTCCATTGTCCTTTTAATACAAGTGGCAAAAGCCCAGAAATAATATGAAGAATGAAAACTGCTATTTGGTTTTTATTTTGTGACTATAACATGGCAGTTTCAATATATTTGTTTTGGTTATTTGCGACAGTGTGTAATTTGGGATTGAGTCCAGAATCCTACTTATACAAGCACACAAACACACACGAGCTTAGCAGATGGGGGTGTCAGGGAGTGACTCAGTGAGAAGGTTTGGTTGGATTATTATGTATTTATGTGTGACTATGCCCTGAAGAGAGAGAGAGAGAGAGAGAGAGAGAGAGAGAGAGAGAGAGATAGAGGAGAGAGTGAAGAAAATTTGAAAGAATATTCTGGAGTTCTAGCATTGAGTTTAGTCGTGGATCGGCTTGTAATTTTCTCTTGCTGTGTGTGTAGCGTTAACATAACACAACTGCAGTCAGTGTATATTTAGTCTTGTGGATTTGATAACTCGCACTCTGGCTTTGCAATGAGCAGCACAATGTTGTTTTTCCTCAGGAGACTATGGTTTTGTGGAATTGTTGCTGAGTCATCAGTGTTTGGTTTGGCGTATGTCTATGTTTGAGTGTTGGTTGAGTTGCCATCGACTCCGTCTTTGATTCCAGTAAATAATGATTCATTTCTAACTGCCTGACAATATAGTTCATAACAATAACATGCATACACTTGCATGGCTGGTGAAAGATAAAAAACTGCATGTGTCAGAAGAGAAGAGATTATTGGCCATGCAATGTAATTGTTTATGTATGTAGGACATGGATAAGTATTTTACTAATTTCAGGAATGTTTTTGAGTCATTTTTCCTCTTCTTTCTTAAAAATAAAAATAAAAATACAAATTACAAAAAAACGTTTTATTTATTTATTTTTTTTCCCCGGATGACCCCATGCCCAGTCTCTTTTAGTCATTCACTGGTGACTTTTGGAACACCTTTCGGATTCATTGTTTTGCTTTTAATGAATGTCAGGAGGATTTGCCCTGGCATGCTGGTTTTATTTAATCTGCCTGTACTGGAGAAAATGCACAAATAAATAATTCACAGTACTGTCTAGGTCAGTGGTTCCCAACCCTGTTCCTGGAGGCCACTGGAGGATTCTTGAAAAACACAATTGACTTTATGGCATTTGGCAAATGGTTTTTCACAAGAGCCTTTTGAGGAAATGCATGGCAAAATACTGAAACCAATAGGAAAGAAAATCACAAAAGAAGTTCTAGTTTCATCTAGACAGTAATTAGATTAAATGTAGAGCAAATATAGACTTTTCTATAAAGGAATGCTCCAGGTTCAATACAAGTTAAGTTTAATTGAGGCATTTGTGGCATATGTTGATTACCACAAAAGAAAATGTAAACTTATCCCTCTTTTATTTAAAAAAGCAAAAACCACAGTAACAGTAAGGCACTTACAATGAGTTAAATGGGGCTATTTTATAAACGTTCAAATACACAGTTTTAAAATTGTTGCAACAGCACACTTTTAGTGTGATAAAATCGCTTACTGAGATCACAGGGTTTACCGCCGTTGTGTCGTCATAACGACAAAGTTATAATATTGGATACAACTATACACATTAGGATAGTAAGTGATTTAATTACACTAAAATCATGTTATCATATAAAACGTTTACATCTTGTGGATATACTTTTGAAACAGAATGTATTTTAATATTTATGGACTGGCCCACTCACTTCCATTGTAAGTGCCTCACTGTACCCATCATTTATTTTTATAAACTGGGGACGAGACAAGATTATTATTATCCATCCATCCATCTTCAACTGCTTATCCGAAGTCGGGTCGCAGGGGCAGCTGCTCCAGCAGGGGATAATAATAATAAATTATTATTATTATTATTATTTATGTTATTTTTTTTATCCCCTTTTCTCCAAATTTGGAATTCCCACTACTTAGTAGGTCCTCGTGGTGGCGTGGTAACTCACCTCAATCCAGGTGGTGGAGGACAAGTCTTAGTTGCCTCCGCTTCTGAGACAGTAAATCCGTGTGTTGTAAACTTTTTATCCTTCTATAGAGTGGGAAACTCAGAAGGTAAGACCAGGAGACTCGGTTGTATCTTCAAGCAGGATTCTTTATTGAGAAATTCATGCTGTCAGCAGCTGCAGGGACCAACATCTAACTAAGGGAACTTTACATTGTAATTTATACATGCATTTAGAGGGCAGTGCTTAGAGATAGACACAAAGCACCCAGGTGATAACTTTAAAGCATGCAAATGATGTATACAGGCATAGGAAACCCACCCTAGACTCTAGATTGTTACCAGTCCTAATCCAATCAGCATAACTATTCAGATACAGAGATGCTAATCCAATCAGCCTAACTATTTAGACAACTGGGGCTGGGGCTCCAATAGCCATTAAAAGACAGAGGATGAGATTGTCAGTAGTCTGACTAATTTAATTTACAATAGAGAGAACAGAACTGGAAGGAAATCTCTTGCTGGAATACTCTTTCTAACAGCTGATATATTTATCATTTATACCTTAAATGCTAAATGCGGTCTACTCTACTTTCCCAGTTTATATATATGATTGTGTTTAACATTTTATAAATTTGTAATACAACAATTCCCCCTTTGAGAGTTCTAATAACTCTCACAAAATAAAAATTTAGACACTTAAAAGTTCATTCTTGTAACTTGTGATCGTTACAGGCACATAGCACTTGCTCTGTGTTGTGTTTTGTCTGTGATTGCATGCTGACACAGAACAAACATGCAATTAGGGTCCGTGAATTTCTTACGGGTAATAATCTTTTCTGGTTGGAACTGTTATTTTCTCGTGAGGTGCTTGAGTCATTTGTTGAATGAAACACTTGATTGTTACATTGTGACATGTATCCTTGTTGTATAATCCACTGGTATGATGATCAAAGAAGGTACACATGTCACATTTGGAGATAGGGTGTGCCACCCATGGGATTCCTGCTCCTACTGAGGGTGCGTGTGGCATGCAAACGTCCTTTCCTGCAAACAAGGCACTTCTTAACATATTCATCAGCTCTAAGAATATGTTGTTTCTGGAGATGTCCATGATGGTTAGAAATGTGACAATCTTGATCATGTTGATGGATGACTGAAGATTCCGTAAGTGAGTCTCTGTGTTGTGTATTTTTTTTTTTTTTTTTTCTCGTTCTTCTTGTGATACTGGGCTTGGCAGTGGGTCTAGTTGTTTTCTGGAAGTTGTGGCCTCATACACAGGTGAGGAGGTCGATGCCCATGGGTCTCGGGACAGCCATCAAGTGGTATCTGCAAAGAGGGTAGAAAGAAAAACAAAAGACAGTAGAGCAGTATTTGTTCAAACACCAGGGTTGTGTCCTAAAACAAAAGACAGTAGAGCAGTATTTGTTCAAACACCCGGGTTGTGTCCTTTTCTGAGTCTGCTAATGTTGTTCCTTCTTTCCCTATTTCATAATTCCTTTGACACCTAAAGAACAGTGAGGTAAGGATGGACTAGTGGATGGGGAAGGCCTATGAGGGAGTCTTCACCACAGGGTTTGTCCCCCGATGCATATTGCATTCGGTTCTTCCCTGGGCTCCTCACTGGTCTGTGTCCTATCCTATCCCTGTAGGTGGGGGAACAACTTTGCAGTGTGACACATGAGTCCAGGTTTTCTTTCCCTGACACAATACTGCAGCTGCTGTAATCAACATCACTTGATGTGGTCCGTGCCACTTAGGCTCTAATGGCTTATTTCTGAATGTCTTTATCATGACCCATTGACCTGGGATGATTGTGTGTCCACCTTCTGGTGGAGTTTGCCAACACGACTCAACTCTCTCTTTGGCACTCTGTACTGCCTTTGTGAGGTTTTCACAGTAAGCGATCAGGGCATCTGAGGCAATGTGTACATCAGCATTTCTAAGATCAATCACACCTGGCATTTGCATTGGGCGTCCAGTAATAATCTCATGAGGGCTCAGTCCTACTGATCTGTTAGGTGACGCTCTCATACTACACAGTACTGCTGGCAGCTTCTACCCATGGTACTCCTTCCTGATGCATTTTGCTTAGCCTGGTTTTAATTGTTCTGTTACATCGTTCAACCTGTCCTGATGCTTGTGGTCTGTATGGGCAGTGAAGATTCCACTTAATCTTCAACATTCTAGACACTTCCTTGACTACCTGTCCTGTGAAGTGTGTACGTTGATCTGAGTCAATGCAATCTGGTAATCCCCATCTGGGTATGAAATCAGTGACAAGACATTTAGCAGTATGTGCAGCTGTAGCATGCCCTGTTGCATAAGCTTCTACCCATCTAGAGAACTTATCTATTACTACCAAAACGTCAGTTTTTCCCTTACACGGAGGCAATGATATGTAGTCAACTTGCAGGTGACGAAATGGTCCTGGTGGAGCTGGGGTATGTATTGCTGGTGTAGTAGCTGCTGGTACCTCATTATTTTTCTGACATGTAACAGACCTCTTTGCTGTTTCAGTGGCTACATTTCTGAATTTTGGATTCCACCATTGATTAGAGAACCTGTGATTCATTGTTGCTGGACCACTGTGACCCAAATTGTGTATTTGTTGAGCCAAATATGGCAGCAGTGATTCGGGAGCAACATACTTTCCCCTTTGGTCCAGCAGCCAGATGAATCCACTGTGGCTCCTTTGTCTAACCATGTCCATGCTTCATACAGAGGAACGTCTTTGTACAGATCAATTATTGATTCAGGAGGCAGAATTGTCTTCTGTGCTATACTACCTGAACACACTTGTACAGTTGCATAGGAACAAGCTTGTTTAGCTGCTACATCAGCAAGAGCATTGCCTTTAGCTTCCATTGTATTAGTGGTGAGATGTGCTTTCACTTTGATTACTGCCAATTTCTTTGGAAGTTTCATGGCAAACATTAGATCTTTCACTAATCCAGCATGCTTAATGGGGATCCAGCAGAAGTTAGAAACTGTCTGGTTTGCCAAATGATACCAAAATCATGAATGACCCCAAAAGCATACCTGGAATCTGTGTAGATATTTGCAACTGATCCTGAAGCTAGTGTGCATGCTCTTGTTAAGGCTACTAGTTCTGCAGCTTGTGCTGAAAAATGATCTGGAAGACGACCTGAAGCAACCACTTCAGTGGTGGACGTTACTGCATAACCTGCTCGTCTGTTACCTTCAATTACTTGAGTTGACCCATCAACAAACAACTCAAATTCTGAATTCTCTATGGGAGTTTCTTTTACTTCACTCGTAGATGTATATGTAAGCGTAACACAATCAAGTGTCATTTCGCCTTCATCCTCTAACAAAACTTCAGTCATTGCAGACATCATACATGAGGATGGGTTCGTGACTGGTGCACGCTGTAGAACTATACTCGGGGCTGTGAGAGTTGCTAACCAATTTCCCCAACGAGAGGAAGTGACAGAAGTGACTTTTGCTTGATTCATTAGTGCGGACACTGCGTGAGGGCATCTTACGTTTACAGTCTGTCCTAACACCATTCCTGATGAAGCCTGAAGCGCTAGATGAACTGCCTGTACTGCTCTGAGGCATGGGCCCATACCTTGAGCGAATATGTCAAGTTTACCAGAATAGTAATGAATTGGGCGTAAACTGCCCCCATGATCTTGCATTAAACATGCAGTCATGAAGCTTAAATGTTCATGGACATAAAGAACAAAGGGTCTATCAGTTTGTGCAATTCCCAATGCTGGTGCTTGACATAGTGCTCTCTTCAAATCATTGAACGCTTTGAGGTGAAGTTCTTCCATACAAACAGTATCTGAATCTTTACCATGGCCTTTTAACAAGTCATAGAGAGGCTGAGCAATCGAGGCATATTCTTCAATCCACGGTCTACAGTAACCTGCTGTTCCTAAAAATGAGCGGAGTGTTTTAATGGTAGTAGGCGGAGGTATGGATTTGACTGAAGCCGCTCGATCCTGTGTGATGGATCTATTTCCTGCACCAATTGTTTGACCCAGAAATATGACTTGCTTTTTAGCAATTTGAGCTTTGTGAAAACTGCATTTGTGTCCTTTTTTATGCAAATAGTCCAACAATGCTGCCAATTCAGTTTGATGTACCTCGTGATCTGTTGAGGCAATCAAAATATCATCGACATATTGGATCATAGTGGACTGTTTTACCGGACATTCTGGGTCACACAAATCACGTCTGACAGCCTGATGGTATATAGTTGGGGAGTTTTGAAATCCCTGTGGAAAACATGTCCACTGGTATTGTTCATAGTCAACTGTAAACGCTAACCATGGCTGGCTGTCAGAGTGCAACGGTACAGAAAAGAATCCATTAGACATATCAATTACTGAAAAAATCTTACACTCCAATGGCAAGCCATTACAAATTGTAGAAGGATCTGCCACTAGAGGGGTGATTTTATCAATATGTTTATTGGCTACTCTGTAGTCTATTGTAAGTTTCCATGTTGCATTGGACTTCTTGATAGGCCATATGGGTCAATTACATGGACTGTTGGTTTTAACTAGCACTCATTGCGTCAGCAACTTTTCCACAATAGGTTTGATCCCCTGTATAGCTTCCTTATTGATTGGATATTGTTTGGTGACCGGAGGTGGAGTTCCTGTCAATTTGACTGGTTCTACACCTGTCAACAAACCACAATCATCCTTGTCTTTAGCCCAAATTGGATGATTCTGTAAGAAAGCATACTCTGGAAGGATTGCATTATTGGTAGAAACTTGTGCTGAGCAAATTTTAATGCTAGCAGATTCTGAGGACATGTCTAAAGTTAGATGTACTTGTCTCAGGAGATCCATGCCTAAAATTGCACCTGTATTTAATGGAGCACATAGCAGTTTTGTAGTCAGAGTTTTCGGGCCAAATTGTACCTCTATGGGCGGGGTTTCATACAAAACAGAATCTTCACCTATTACGCCAGTTAAAGAAAGTTTGGTTTTCTTGTACGGGATGTCTAAACTTTTAGCCAATTTTGTAGGAATTACTGTAATTTCTGCACCTGTATCAAGCAAAAAATCAATCTCTTTCTCTCGTATGCTACCTTTCACAAAAATGTGTTTGTCATTATGATGGATTACAGGGGAAAGGTAGCTACTCACAGCCCCAACAATTAGTTTTTTTTCCTGGTCTTGTTGTGCTCTTAGAAGAGCCTGAACGAGCTGTCCTAAAGTTTCAGTGGACACTTGCTGAACTGCTTCAGGGTTGTAAGCAGGCGGGGGAGGAGCAGAATTATGCATAGCATTTCTATTTGCATCTTGTAACTTCTTCCTACACTCTTTCTCCCAATGTCCTAATTTTCCACAGTAGTGGCATTTGCCTTCTTCTGTTTTTTTGTTTTTCTGTGCTAAATGTAGCTGCTGCTGCTACTCTCACTTTGGCTTTAACATCAGCATCTCTTTCCCATGTAGCCAACCTGTCTAGGTTACTTCTAAGAGTTCTGTTAGACCAAGTGAGATCTAGGAATGGCAAGGCTCTTCTGTACTCAGCTAAAAGGCCATCTGACCAGATGCGGACTAGGGGTCCCTTGTCATCTAACACACTTTCAGAATTATCAACAATTCCACTGTAAGTTACAGCTGACTGACAAAACCTTTCAGTGTATTCACTCACAGTTTCTTCTTTCTTTTGTACACAGCTAGTGATTCTTGACCAGTCTATTTTGGGTCCCATGATATTCTTTAGAATTTTCAAAACACCTTCTCTTATATCGCTTCTACTGGCATGCTGTAGTTCAGAAGTCACTGCAGATTCAAAACTGTTGAATTCAGATTCAGTCAAAATTTCTTCTTCTAAATTCAGAAAACTGTGTGCGTGCTGAGGGTAAGCTCTGGGATAGTCTCTCTATATCTTTAGGTCCAAGCGCTTTTGTGACTGTTTGTATTTGGACAACAGAAGAGTTGGTAGAAACACTTTCAGTTCCCTCAATTCCCTGAGATCGTCTCCTAGCACCACACACATTGACTGAATTTACAGGCACAGCAGTTACGGATTGGAGAGCTACATCTGTTTCAAAGAAATTTTGTAAGTCAGGGAAAATGTTATCCGGCTGATTAACTTCTTCTACAACAGTTTTTTCTGCAGCTTTGTTGTGGTTCAATTTCTTGGTTAAAGAGGATACTCTAGCACGGAGCTCTTTGTTCTCTTTCTCTAGCTCTGAGTTATGCTTAGACTGTTGTGTAGCAAGTGCTAAACAAAATTCTCTGTGGCAGCAGATAATGCCTTTCACATTGTTCTTGCGTAATACTTGCTCCTAGTACCTTTTACACTCATCTACTGACCAAGTCTTGTCTGGATGAATCTCATATTTCTTAGTTAGTTCTTGTCTAACATTCTCAGTGACAATTAGGTTCAGTTGTTCTCCTAACAGTGTTTTGAATTCCTATCTGACCACAAAGGAGTCGCAAGACCACCTTTTTCAGTTGTGGGGATTAGTCTAGCACTTTTCTTAAACATTTTGTGGATTTTCTTTGTTCTGTTATCACACAAACAAACACTAAAACATCTCTGATCAACAGAGGGTACACTTGTTAACACAGTTCAACTATTGTTAACCTTCTTTGACCCAAGCAAAGGATAACACAAATTACTAGCACTTTATGCTAATCTTCTCTGTCTAAAAACAGAGGGTAACAAATATTCTTCTCTGCAGATACAGAGGATAAACAAAATATTAGCCTTTTATGCTAATCTTCCCTGCCTGAAAACAACAGAGGGTAACCAATATTAACACGTAATGCTAATCTTCTCTAAAAAGACAATTTTAGAGGATAACTTAGTTAACCAAACCTACAGCTGTCTGTTAACCCTTCTCTGACGGCGCAGAGGATTTGTACTGGTCTTAAAGGTTCTTTTGGATAGAGTAGCACTCACCAAACTTTGGTTGTAAGATCGATTCAGGCTAGAATGCAGTCAGATCTTTGTTGAGCTTGAAGTTTCAATCTGGATTCAGGTGAGTAGCTCTATCCGGGTCACGGCACCAAAACTGTTGTAAACTTTTTATCCTTCTAGAGAGTGGGAAACTCAGAAGGTAAGACCAGGAGACTCGGTTGTATCTTCAAGCAGGATTCTTTATTGAGAAATTTGTGCTGTCAGCAGCTGCAGGGACCAACATCTAACTAAGGGAACTTTACATTGTAATTTATACATGCATTTAGAGGGCAGTGCTTAGAGATAGACACAAAGCACCCAGGTGATAACTTTAAAGCATGCAAATGATGTATACAGGCATAGGAAACCCACCCTAGACTCTAGATTGTTACCAGTCCTAATCCAATCAGCATAACTATTCAGATACAGAGATGCTAATCCAATCAGCCTAACTATTTAGACAACTGGGGCTGGGGCTCCAATAGCCATTAAAAGACAGAGGATGAGATTGTCAGTAGTCTGACTGATTTAATTTACAATAGAGAGAACAGAACTGGAAGGAAATCTCTTGCTGGAATACGCTTTCTAACAGCTGATATATTTATCATTTATACCTTAAATGCTAAATGCAGTCTACTCTACTTTCCAAGTTTATATATATGATTGTGTTTAACATTTTATAAATTTGTAATACAACACGTGCATCTTATCACGTGGCTCATTGTGCATTACACAGCGGAAATTCACAGCATGTGGAGGCTCATGCTATTCTCCGCGATCCATGCACGACTTACCACGCACCCTATTGAGAACGAGAACCACTAAATCGCGACCATTAGGAGGTTACCCTATGTGACTCAATCCTCCCTAGCAACTGGGCCAATTTGTTTGCTTAGGAGACCTGGCTGGAGTCACTTAGCATGCCCTGGATTTGAACTTGCGACTCAAGGGGTGGTAGTCAGCGTCAATACTCGCTAAGCTACCCAGGACCCCGAGTCAAGATAATTTTTTATAATTCATATTATGCCACAAATGTGGTCATTTGAGCTTAACTTAACCATCTGGAGAACAAAAATTACTTTTTCCTTTTCTGCTTCAGGTCAGGCCGTTGTAATTTCACATGTGTCCTCTAGAGTTCCAGAAGAGATCTCAACAATGACACAAACTGTGCTCAGATTAGTCAACATACCGAAGTCTGCTTTCAAAAGTCATACAAACCTCAAAATAAACAATTTTTATAAAATACTTCCAAGAAAGAAAAAAATAATAATCATTTTATTAATTTATTATACAAATATTTTTAGCACTATATATTTGATTACTGTATGTTAACAATGCCTCATTATTCTAGTTTTATTTCTATAAAAGTGCAAGCTCTGAGCAATAAAACTTTTCTCTGGTATTCAATGTCCACATCTAACACACTTATCCTATTGTTGCTAATACAACATGACATGTTACAATGGATTCATCAAATCTTTATTTATTGTATTATTTATAATGTATTGACACAAAAACTGTTATGTGTATGTGCCTTCAGGTTCGCAGATGGATGCGAAATCCAAAGGTGAACGTGGAGAAGGCCCAGACTAAAGGTTACCTGTCACCATGTCCAAAATGTCAAGAAGGGCAGAATCTGTGGTACACACACATCCCTGCACCGTACGGCTACTGTCATTACAGTCCTGGAGGATACTATCTCCCTCACCCCCCTAGCCCTCTCTGTCAGCCCAGTGCCCCATGCACACCCTGCCAGTCAGACAAGAACAAGACATGCAAGGTCAGGAAACTATTTGTCCTTGGTTTCTATGTGTTTCAGCTTTTCTGATATCAGATAATTTTTTATTAATCCATCAATCCATCAATCCATCCATACATCCATCCTTCAAGACAGGGATCATAGGAACAATCTGAAAAATGTAAGGTACCCTTTATGAATCTGTATGAATATTAAGTATAATAGCGTTGCTGAAAGGTACAGTATGTAAATGGCAACTAGCCATATTTGTTTGATTCATGTTTAAAAGTGTGTGTGTGGGTGCACCCCATCCCCCCAGTTATAGCCTAATGATTTTATGTCCCTGCTTCAAGTCCTACTATACAAAAAGACTCTTGATGTAATATTTTCCTGTTTTGCTTGTTTATGCTGATCCCATATGGCGCAAAGCTTTTAATCCCAGCGTGCCGTAGAGACTCATAAGAGGCTGAGCATGTTGTCTTTTCATTTAGCAATGCTAAACAGCATCTCACGACTGGCCTAGGTTAGCTGCATTGAGCTCTCTCTTTTTCTCTCTCTCACTATCTTTCTCTGACTCTTACCCACAATTGCTCCTCACATTGTCTGATTGGCTCTCAGGGAAAGTGAGTATTAGAGAGATGACACAGAGCTCAGAGGGAGTCTGTGTCACAATCATTCCTCAGAGGAAGAGGAAGAAATCTCTGCTATGCAGCCTAAATATTGTCACAGTTAAGTCCCATGAAATATACAATAAGTGTGAACACATTTTAATCATAGGATATTCATGACTTGTACATTCTTATAATTCTTACTGAGAAATGCATATTTTATGTTGCTTTAATTTGCAGTAACTCTAACTTCATTTGTTAAATCAACCTCTTCAACTCTGGAGCATTTTTGGGCTGCTGCCTGCAAATTTTCACACAAATTTAAAAGCTCACCATTCACATAGACTGATGACTAATTGTCAAAAATTTGTCTCTGTTTTTTATTTTTCTTGTTTTCTCCTAAATTTGTAAGCATGTAATTCTGGGTTGTTTTTTGTTTGTTTATTTTTTTGCTCTATCTCCCTCCAAAACGCCTTAGTTTATTCCACTAGATGACAGCAAGTACTAAAATCACCTTCCATCACAATATGCAGATCTGAAATTTAGGTGGCACTCTAATGCATTTTATCCCTCACAGATGTGCTCATCCATATATAATCTGTTTAATTTTCAGTTCATGCACCACCCCCATTGTTTCATTGAGTATCTCGGCCTCAGAGTGGACTATAAGCTTATTCTAGGTTTTATTAGAAAGCTTTTACAATTATATATTTTTACCATCAATTGTTGATAATATATATTTCCAATGATTTGTTTAGCCTCCTTTTCCTGCTGTACTGCATATTTTGTTCTGGACATCTAAGATATAACATTGGATTATTTACACAAGAAAGCTCACTGACAAGTAAAAATGGCTCATTTTGTATAAAACAGCTTACAGTAAGAGCAGGTATCAAGTTTGTAGCTATTTGTGGCTTACAGCAGCAATGATTGCTGCATAAATGAGACATATGTATTTGATGTCTTACAGAAATCCTATTTCACTTTATGATTCATTTGGAAATCAATTGAACTGCGGTATCATAAAAACAGTGCTGTCACATTCCTGTGAATGAGAGCTTTCAATTGATATGTGCTATTTGAAAGACTTTTATATTCATATTAATATTAATATATCACATTACCACTAGGTGGCTCTTATTTGCGATGTGGATGTTGTAAACATTATTCCTGGTATATCCCGCCTTTTGGACCCAAGTTGAAAAGAATGTAATACACAGTAAATGTTTTTCATCTGTATCGTTACACACTAAACGAAAATGTGTCATCGCTACATTTTCTGTCCAGTTGCTGTCCTGAATGTGATGTTATGCAACGTATATCAGTGAAAGAATGATGAGAATCACAGGAGCAGCAACTATAAATGACTGAATTCATTCAGCATCCTAAGCCATATCTGATTCAGCTCACTCTCACCGCCTGCCTTCATCATTACTGTCGGATTGAATCTTTCTCTGAGCAATCATCCTAAATTACTTTTAATACTTCCTGCTAAAGTTACAGCTGTAACAGAAACTAGAGTAAATGATAACAGAATTTTCATTTGACTCAAAAGAAGCAATATGATAGTGTTTTACAGTAAAAATTGCCTGGAAGGATTTTTATTTCACACCTTGTGAAAATATGGAGAGCAGTGAGGCTCCTTGCTCTGCGTAAGGGTTAGTGTGCTCGTTTGTGTTTGTGTGTGTTCATGGAGTTAATGTGATAGAAAGATGCAAGGAGTGGGGGGTTGTGCCGATGACTCATCGCTCAGAGGTCTGCGGTCTCACACAAACATACACATGCAGTGCAAGTTTTTTAGTGCCAGATTTCACCGGGTTGAACTGAACATAAATTTGATTGACCGCATTGCTCTCAGCATCAGGTTGAATGGTGCTGTGGCCTGTAATGATATCTTCTGTGATTTGTGTAAAGTCCCAACAAAATAATTATTGTATATAAAAAAGACTTTTGGCTGTTATGATGACAATATAACATCTGATTGGTTATAATGAGAGTCCACTGATTGAACTTGGTCATATGCAAAATCAAATTTTCTTTTCAGATAAGAACCTGATGTACTATGAAAGGCCTACTGCATCTTTCTCAGAACTCTAAGCCGTAAAAAAAAAACACTTCTGTTCTGTAACTTTCTGATGGCATACAGATAAATACAGCCTGATCTCATGAATTACATGGTTTCTTACAAGTATTGCGGCAGTTCCACTGAGTGGCGCTAATAGCAAGTAAAATTTCCTCCTGAAAAGATTATATTTGAAATCATCAAAACCAACCTCTCTACCTAAAACCTTATACCTAACCTATAGTGTCATATAAAGCAAATATGAGAAAAAACGAGCAATTGTGCAATTATCACATCAATTTATGGTACTTCTATGACAGTTGGACCCACAAGCCGACTTGTGTGCACTTCAGGACTCGTACCCCAGTCCTTTGCATCGCAAGTGCAACACTCAGTTGAGCTACGATGCAATTTGATCACACTCGAACAAGCTTCTGAATGTAGTTACTTATGCAATGCAAATGTTAAAATGTACAACCTTACAAGTCATGTGCTATTGTAAAACTGTTTAGATTTCATAAGATAGGATTGTGTAAGGAACAGTGTGAAAAGTTAGTGTTTATGACAAATAATCTGCCGTTTTACTTGTGATTGGTGTGAGAGGGAATATGGTAAATGGTCTGCACTTATATAGCACATTTTTAACCTTAGCGGTATTCAAAGCGCTTTACACTGCATCTCATTCACCCATTCACACACACATTCATACACCAATGACAGCAGAGCTGCCATGCAAGGCGCTAGCCTGCCATTGGGAGCAACTTGGGTTCAATGTCTTGCCCAAGGACGCTCCAGCACATGGAGTCGTGTGGTACGGGAATCGAACCACCAACCCTGCGATTAGTGGACAACCCACTCTACCACAGCCGCCCCTAATAAAGTTGTTGTTTTAGCACCTCTAGTGTTAATTTCACCAGGAAACTTCTGCAATACATACAATGAGCCATGTAAAAATCATTTAGCAAAAAAGTAGGTATAGTAACCTATTTCTATGAGATCAGGTTGGCATTTCAGCAAACTGAGACAGTATTGCGGTACAATCTGTTACAATGTAATGCAGGCTTTGTAAAGAGGCTGTTATTAAAGGATGGGGCAGGCAGTTAAAAACTATATTGAACCCTACAGAACTCTCTGCAACTTATTGCACTTGTTGTTTACATTGAAGTTCTAATGGCTCACCAGAGATGTGCTCAGATTTGCTGATGTGCTCAAATTCTTCCAAGTCCAAATAATCTGAGCTATGCAATCCACATTAAAGTTATAGATCTCACTTTATGTTAACTATCGTCTCATTTGTTTCTATTTGCATTCCCCCTAATTAATTTCAGGGTAAATGTCTGAGACAAAGTTGATACTCAAATAAACAGAATTTAGAACTCTTTTAAGTCTTCTGAGCCATGAAAGGACAACTTTTGAGCTACAAAATGCTCCTATGGTCAACAGTGCAAGCACAACCACAAAACACACCAACCACCATTCCCTGTCCACAATCCAGTGCATGTGTCATTAGTTCCAGTAAACTCAAAGCTGTTTTTGATGTCAACCACTGGAATTCCAGAGCTTTGACTCCTCGCTTAAACAAACAGATCAAGCAACAATTTTCCTCAAGCTGCTGAGCTGTTGTGGACTTTGCGTTTATTAGCACTCGTTTCAAGTTCAAAACAACAAGACAGCATATTCATTGTATAATTCAGTAGGATTATACAATCATGGCTTCTGGACCATCTTATCAGACCATCATCAGGCTACCCGTGGACCAATTAGTAATGTAATTGTCTATATCTGTTTGTTCATGCTACAGCCTCTGGCACTGAAGCCCTTTGTCCCCTATGAATCTCTGGTTAGGTTTAATGAGGCTAATGGTTACTAGGTTCTGTGGAAAACACACACACCTACCATCTAGCCACACAGAAGTGCTGTCACTAGAGCCCTTAAAATGACAATAGCACTGCGCTGGTCCAAGTGATTCTTTATCTCTGTATTGGGCCCCGAGACTTTCGGTGGCCGACAACTGTTTTGTTCTCTGGTACTGTGCCAGTCGAGTGTGGATCTGAGCCAAATTCCCTCTTACCTTCCAAGCGTGGGCCAGCAGTGTCAGCTGGGTAGAAGTTATTTGAAGAAAGTTTTTGACCTTCACCTAATTTATATATTTACTGCTATCGTGGTGAAGGAGGAACAGTATTATATTTAGAGAGAGGTTTCTACTGGTGTATAAAAGCCCTGAATCATTGTGTAATAATTTCCTGCTACAAAGCCAACACAGGGATAACAGAATTTAGTATGTGTGTATGTGTGTGTCCAGATTGTTCTTAGGAAAGGATGTCCTCAAAAGTAAAAGTGATTCATAAGTAAATATGTTTTTTCACACAAAGATCTTGTTTACACACATTTTGTTTATGTCTTGTGGCTATACTTTTGAAACAATGAGTATTTTAACATAAAAGAATTGGCCCCATTCACTTCTATCGTAAGTGCCTCACTGGCATCGGTCGTTTTCCAAGTGGCATTTCTTGCCCTTGAAGGGCATTTTAAGAAGTGGATGCCACTCGAAGGGTCATTCCATTCAAAAGAAAGCTATTTTTTTCACAAAGGGCCCTGTCACAAGACTTTTAGTGATAGCTACATTTAAACTGTAATGTCATGCTCCCTTTTGAGTGCCTACATCAAGAACTCTGTCCTTCATAGTCAGTAGGGCACAGGTATAATACATTTATTTTAAGAAATTATACATTTTCTGCAACTTAAATATGTTTTATGTCCATTACATATATGAAAAAAGTATATATTCTTTTGAGAAATTCTAATATTATTAAGGTATGTTGCGTAAAAGCCTTTCATTTGCTATGAATGGGGCATTCACACACTTAAGTGCTCAAAATATTTAGCTTTTAAGAAGACAAATAAAGCATAATTGATGCATAACATGTCAATGAATTTTTTCTTTTACAATAATCAGCATGAATATTGCTTAATGTTTATTACTTTTTAGATTCAAATGGATATAAATGCATAAGGAAAAGTTGATGTTTTATGTGACTTGTCACCAGGTCATAAATTGACATGCATTGTTGCCCCACAAATGTTTACTTGGGGCAGAAATGTCACAGAAATGTACAAAAAGGCTCCCAAAATTCAAAATGTGGGAGCAATAAATAAATAACTAAGCCCGTAATAAATTATTTTTGTTTTTGTTTGTATCATCTAATACAAAATGAGTTTATGATTATTTAATTTATAGGTGTATAGATAATCTAATGTATTTTAAAAAATTTATTTAAAGTATAAAAGGATGACAACCAATGTTATTATGGGTTAGAAAAAAAATATACCCCTGAAAATGAATTCCAGTGGGCAAATATTACCACTTAATGAAAAGTTAATTTCTGACACTACTGGTCGCCATTTATCTTAAGTTTTTAACTATTTTAATGACCTTTTTGCCATCATTAGTTACTCATTTTAAATGGTCCTGTTGTGTGTCAAATAATTTTACAATACAAATAGTAAAAAGTACAAATATCCTATGTATCCTCTTCATCTAAATATTTATAAAGAACTGCATGCATAATAATATTAAAATAATAATCAACGTGCTGTTTAAATTCGCTTTTGTTGGAGTACCAGTGGACGTGTCAACTTCCCAAATTACTGCGAGTCAGCTTGTGATACAAAAGTGTCATAAAAGCACCACAAAATTATGTTGTTGCTTTAGCAATTGCATTTGCTTTGTATTGACTAAATCTCTGCCTGGAAAATACAGTCTGGAAGATTTCAATACAATGGCTGTGTCAATTCAAGTCAAGTGTTTTTTATTGTCGTTCAACCATATACAGTTAGTACAGTACACAGCGAAATGAGACAACGTTCCACCAGGACCATGGTGCTACAACAACATAGGACAAACACAGAACCACATGAGACTACACAGACTAAATAACATTTCTACATAAAGTGCACGTGCAAACGTGTGCAAAAATTTATGGGACAGTACAATAAATTACTAAAAGGAACAGGACAATAGACACAGGAAGAGACAGTGCAGCGCCGACCAGTACACATTTGTAATCTGAGTAGTGCAAAAAGATGACACTTTCTAAAAATGCCAAATGTAAACATAGCATACTATGAGATAGTGTTCTATGCACATAGCAGTTATTGAGGTAGCAGCCAGTTATAAAGTGACAAAATTAAAGTGCAACTCAGGACATGTGTGTGTGTGTCAGTCCAGTCTCTGAGTATTGAGGAGTCTGATGGCTTGGGGGAAGAATCTGTTACACAGTCTGGCCGTGAGGGCCCGAATGCTTCAGTACCTCTTGCCAGACAGCAGGAGGGTGAAGAGTTTGTGTGAGGTGTGTGTGGGGTCATCCACAATGCTGGTTGCTTTGCAGATGCAGTGTTTTGTGTAAATGTCTTTGATGGAAGGAAGAGAGACCCCGATGATCTTCTCAGCTGTCCTCATATCCTATGCAGGGCTTTGCGGTCCCAAACCAAGCAGTGCTCAGCTGCTCAGGATGCTTTTAATAGTCCCTCTATAGAATGTAGTGAGGAAGGGGGGTGGGAGATGTGCTTTTCTCAGACTTCGAAGAAAGTAGAGATGCTGCTGGGCTTTCTTTTTAATAGAGCTGGTGTTGAGGAACCAGGTGAGGTTCTCAGCCAGGTGAACACCAAGGAATTTGGTGCTCTTGACGAACTCCACAGAGGAGCCGTCGATGTTCAATGGAGAGTAGTGCTGCAGTGCTGCAAAACCTGGCAAGAGAAATGCTATCTTACACAATCTTAGAAGGAGAAAAGAAAAGGGAGGAAGGGAGAGCAGAGTTGCTGATTTGCAGTTTTTTTATCTTAACATTTTCCTGTAAGTGCACTTATAATCATCAGCTTTTGATGTTGAAATATTTGGGACAGGCTGAGTGAGTGTGCACAAGACTAGGTCCTGAGAAGGGGTAGTTACAGTTCCAAGATCACCTTTCCTTTGAATCTGTGTTACATCCTAGGAATCAGGGGATAAAGAGCAAAGAGTGTGTGTGTGTGTGTGTGTGTGTGTGTGTGTGTGTGTGTGTGTGTGTGTGTGTGTGTGTGTGTGTGTGTGTGTGTGTGTGTGTGTGTGTGTGTGTTTGTCTCTGATTGTTGTGGATTATAGAATAATCTTTAGTCAATGCAGTGACGTGTTTTGACTGACCCTTGAGCTTTTATCAGATGAATTCCATAAACCCGCATACAGCTGTACACACTTCATTTTAATCTGTGTCTTTGATTCAAATTCAGATCTTCTTCTTGCTCTGAACTTTAATCTTTGATCCCTGATACCATCTATTTGTTTCTTAAAGCACTTTATAGTACTGCAGAAACATAAATCTGAGCAGTACAGTACAGTGGAAAGCACTTGACAAAGAGACCTAGCAATAATGATGTAATGTTTCACTCTATTTATAATTTGTGGTTAATTGGTGGTATAATTAGTATGGATTAACACCCAAGTATTAAACTTGTGCACATTTGTGCTATGGACAATGTCCAAGCATTCTGACTTGTAATTTTCATCTGGCAGTGAATTATTAAAGGTTGAAAAAACCCAAAGACTTTCACTAAAGGAGAGACCCAAGTCCTATCTAGGGAGCAGAATATTATAGAGACTTGGAGGTGGGCTCTTTTCACTTGGGCCAGTAAGAGACAACCTGGCAACCACCCAGAACATCCAAGAAACCACAGTAACAAGCTAAAACCAGTCATAAACCTTAAGGCTCGGGTATACTTTTTTTTTTCTGAGTGGGTCGACCGTGTTGCATTTCAGAGTATACTCTTTCGACCGTGAGCAAACATGAACATGTTCGACATATGCCCACTACAACTGCTTTGTGATACTCCTTTATTACAGTCAAAGGTAGGGCATGGTCCGACGATGTGCACAGATGAGGACTGTCAGCGTGTCGAGAAAATCTGGGAGCAATCAGCAATGTGAACAACTGAAGTATACTTTGACATTTAGCTTTCACACAGCAATGCCTAGGCAACCACCCTAGCATTATGGTGGTAATTTTGCACGAACATGCACCACTCACAAAATGTGCTCTTACATTGTTGCCACACAAATGTTTACTTTTGCACTGGTGTAGTGTTGTGGTTCAAGATCTTTGTAGGAAACCAAATGGTTGTAGATTAAAATCTCGCAAACAATGCCATGAACTTTTGTCATTAAGGCCTTGGGCAAGATCCTTAACCTCAGATTGTTCCATTGCGATTGTGCCCTGTGTTACATTTTTAAATAAAATGACTGCCTGCTTATTTATTACTCAAGTTTTAGGCCATTTTGGGAGAATGTCTAACTACTTTTGTGTTTTTCCAACAGGCAAGAAAATGGAAAATGCTCAGTCGTTATCACGGTGATAATAATGTGAAGGAGGCAGAGACAGAGGCACATGTGATCTGCCCCTGGACAATGTCACCACTGCTGGGAAGTCCTGTACTGCTGGAATGTTGCATCTGCAATGGACCCTTCATCACGTATGGGAATGAGGAGGCATGGCAACCCCGTCAACGCACACAGGTCAACACAAAAACACACTCTCATATGCACACAAACAGATAACAACTCTCCAAATACAAAACATTTACATCGGCCCCAAAAAGTATTATGACACTTAAGCTACATTTTCAAATATATGAATGTAATTGCATTAGGTAACTGTATAGCAAACCAAGTGGCATTTATTTTAAAGAAAGGAGGCACAAGCCACTTTTAAAGCTAATCATTTTATAAAAAGAAGTTTGTTACTTTTTTATTTGTAAAGATGTTCTGTTGAAAATTAAGATACAAAGTATTTGGACATTTCCTGGTTGTCAAACTTTGTGGACATAGTCCATAGTTAATCTAAAAAACTACTTGGACACCTGTGTGAACCTGAAAGAAAATGACTTCACACATCCACTTAAATTGACAAGTTTGTTAAAAGTCATTGCAAAAATAGCTGAGAAAAGTCATAATTCTGTGAAAAGCTCAAGCATCATTTGTTTGCATTTGATGCCACTTGGTTTGATATTCTGTACCTAATGCAATGACATTCATTCATTTTAGTACGTCATAAGTGTCCAAATACTTTTTGGGCTGCTCTAGTTTATCAGGTTCACACATTGGTCAGACAAATAAAATGAAAGTAGTGAGGTCTTAAATCTAAGACTCCATAGTACATTTCCAACATACATCCCAGTACACAATAGTTACACACATATCCCTACATTACACAAAAAAGTGAACATCTACACTCTCTTGTACCAACAGATCAGATCCACACACTTAATATACCATACTGAGTGAGGTTCTGACTCAGATCCTGGCACAACAACAGCTCGCCAGTGGCACATGTCACGTAGCCAGCAGACAATTTGAGGAGGTCATGATTACTTCTAATGCCAATGTTCTCAGACAAGCAAAGCCATTTGATACACACTCACCAGTGTCACACATGAACAAAAGGAAATTAACATTCTCTGGTAATAAAAACACAACTGTAATTCTTAACATTTTGTATGCAAGATTTATATATATATATATATACACACACACACACACACACACTATCGGTCCCATTTTAGAATAATAGTAAAGTCATCAAATCTATGAAATAACATAAATGGAACTCTGGGAATTATGTTGTGACTAAACGGAATCCAAAGTAAATCAAAACCGTGTTATATTTTAACATCTTCAAAGTAGTCACCCTTTGCCAAGAATTTACAGACATGTACTCTTGACATTTTCTCAAACAACTTCTTGAGGTATCACCTTGGGATGCCTTTTAAACAGTATTGAAGGAGTTCCCATCTATGTAGGCAGCTTTTCTTAACAATTCAGTCTAAGCCATCCATTTCAAAACATACATTATAAAATTGTAGTTTTATAATGAAATAAATTAATATGGTGGCACAATTATATTTTTGTCTACAAAACTAATTTCAAACATTTAAGCATACGCCTTCAGATCAAAAGATTTTTTAAGATCATGAGAAACATTTCAGGCAAGTGACCCCAAACTTTTGAACGATAGTGTATATAAACACAGTATGTATAAACAAAACTGCAGCAGAAGTGATCACCATATATTTTCGTTGCAAGGGAACAGAGCTGCATATACATTTTTAAAATAGCTGCTTTTGAAAATGACAGAAAATGACTTGATTGGACTCACCATTTTTACACATGTGAATGGGCGACTTCTGTCACAGAGTTTTAGACAAACACTTTCTTTTTACCTACATTAAATGTGAAACTTAATTGCAAAGATGAAAAAAAAAATTGCATTTAAAATCCACATCGCACTGCACACACTCTAATTCAGCACATTCAAATTGTACTGCAGATTTCTACAATGTAATGTACAAGTTTTACATGTGAGAAACTTGTCCTTTTTACTTTTCTCTTCATTCAATTCTAGCTGGGCTTTACTGTAGCCATGTAAAGTTCAAACAGTTCTATCTTAGCTGTTTAAGGAAGATAAAAGAGCTGTGAGACACACAGGGTCTGGTCTCACTTAGTGTAGGTGCACGTGCAAAGATGTTAATGGTATCCCTCACATATTTTAGCATTCTGTTAACCCAGTCTGTAAAGAAGTGGATTTGTGTAATTACTTTCTCTCTTTCTTCACCTCCTTTTTTCTTTCTCTCTCGCTCATCTCACATGGAAAGCTTGTTGCTGTGGGTACAAAACTGTATGCCAGATGTCACATGGTTTCATTTTTGCTAACCATAGATTAAAACAGATGTGACAGTCCATTTGAAATGTATAATTCTGCTGCAATGTGTGTGAGCGCGTGCACATGTGATGCAATAAATTCAATTTTAAATATGTTCAAAATTCTTCCCATGGACTAATTTCTTTAGACAGTAAATCTTAAGTGCATTATTAAAGAAAAATTCTTATATTGTTATAGCCATATTACCAAGTGATGAATTTGTGCCAAAATACCAAGTTTTGACTTGTGTCAAAATACCAACAACAGACATCGGAAGCGTCTCATCCCTTTTTAAAGTTGATAAGCCTAGGTATTTTGATATCCTAACAATGTACAAATTATATGTGATTAGTTGCATATTATTATTTGCATTTAGCAGTGCATGTTCTTTGTGTTGTTACCTACCAGTGGAGTACCCACCACTTCTAATTTATTTTCTATTTGCTTTTGAAAATGTTTCCCTTAATTCTGTTTCCTCATCTCTTTCCCTAACTATTTCAATTTAACACATAATAAAATAAATAAAATCATTTAAATACAACATCATATATTTATCCATTTCAAACTATTCAATGATCTATTCAAAAGATACAGAATATAAATATGTTTTAAAGAAGATTTAAAAATGGCTAACGATAAAGCTAACCTCACATGGAAAGGAAGACTGTTCCATAGATTAAGACCTATCATAGAAAAGGCACGGTCACCCTTAGATCTATAGCGGCAATGAGGAACCCTCAATAGAAGTTGATCAGAAGACCTGAGCGCTCTGATGGGGGAGTAAGGGTGTAGAAGGTCAATGATATATTGGGGTGCAAGACCAGATAGTGCCTTGTTGATAAAAATCTGAATTTTAAAATCAACCCTGAATTTCACAGGAAGCCAGTGTATAGCTGCTAAAACCAGGGAAATATGATCTCTCTTTCTTGACCCTGTTAATAGCCTAGCTGCTGCGTGGATCATAATTTCCAAGTCTTTATGGGAAAGAAAATGTTTTATCTTAGCGATTGATCTCAGGTGGAAAAAGCTACCCTTGACAACAGCACTTTAAACACTCCAATACTCCTCACATGATCTTGTACATTAGACGACAGAGGACATAACTGGGCAACCAGGCCAGGTAAGGAGGGCATGGAGGAACCTAAAATCAGAACTTCGCTTTTGCTTTCATTTAATTGTAAGAAATCGTTTGCCAGCCAATGTTTAATATCTTTGAAGCAATTTAGGGTGTTCTCAGTTCTTGTCTACACTCACTGAGAAATAAAATTGGGAATCATCAGCATAACAGTGATACGATATGCTGTCCTTCTGAAAAATAGAGCTCAGTGGAAACATATACCGTGAAAATAAAAAGGGTCCTAAAATCAGAGGGACACCACACTGTAATTGAGCCGACGTAGAAGAAAATTCCCTAAATTTACAGAGAACGTCCTTTCTTTTAGATAGTAGGAAAGCCACTGGAGAGCCATACCCCGGATGTCAACAATACATTCTAGACGATTGAGGAGAATATTATGGTTGATATTGTGTCAATCGCGGCACTGAGATGTTGTAAAACTAAGACAACAGAAGAACCTGAATTAATGGAGAGAAAAATATCATTAGTATCCTTCACCAATGCAGATTCAGTGCTGTGCAAGCATCTGAAGCCAGACTGAAGTATCTCAAATGTTAAATGTACTTAGTGGTGATGTTAGGAGCTCTAAATGAGTTAGTTCAGAACTAAATGAGGTTTGTTGATTCTCACCATTTTTAAGGTTTGTGTGCTAAGGGTTGAGGTCTCTTGCGTGTCTATGTCAAACAATTGTACGTTTTGCCTTGCCTTGTAAGACATACCTCTCTTCAGAGGCAAATATTTCTGTTAACATCTGTGGAGCGGAGGGGGGCGGGGCCGGTCGGAATATCGCGCGCCCGGTCCCCAATCAGCCTGATGAGGCGCGCGAGGGATAAAGGCGGCCGGTGACGATTGTTCGAGAGAGAGATCGTTAGCGGACATGTCCGTCCTGTGTGTTTGTGTTGTCTTTTAAGTTTTCCATTAAACTATGATTTATATCGTCAAGCCGGTTCTCGCCTCCTCCTTTCCCATCCTTTAACTGTTTTACAACATCATTGAACGTCATTGTAAAAAGTAATTGAAATGGTAAGACTGCGAATTGATAGTTGGTTGAACCAGAAATTAGTAGTTCTCCCATCAATAATTTTTACATTTAGAGAAATTCACATTGACTAAACAAAGGAATGTTTCTGAGGACAATTAAAGACAGTTGTTGAAAAAATTCAAAAATCATGTTGCATGGAACTTGTTCGCTCAATTATTAACAGTGTATTATTAAAACAATACTTATTGTGTTACACTGGTAAACCATACATCTGTTGTTGTTTATGCATCTTGAACATGTCATGCTATTTTACATATCAATCAATCACATTTATTTAGCACGTTTTAAAAACAACACGTGTTAACCAAAGCACTTTACATATATAGTTGTGCCTATGCAGTTCACAGTGATATTCAATTTTCAATCATTTTTGTTTACTTTTGTAGGATAAGCAATTTTGGTACATTGTTGAGTCATGACTTGATGTATAATGTACAAACTAGACCCTGAAGCAAAACCAGTTGAGAACCACTGGTCTAAAGGACCAAAGCCCATTGTGTCCTTAAACTAAGTTAAAAGATACATGCAATACTAAAACAACAAAAGAGTGTTGACCTACATTACTCTTGTCCCCCACAGGCAATGGACCTCTACTACCATGGAGATCCTGAGTCTGATTATTCCTGTCCGTCGGACACCAGTAAGTCATTCTGTGTTTTTCTCAGCAGACTTAATTTCATTCATTCATTGCCTTATTTCAGTACTCTCTGTCTCTTTCTCTTGGTATCTCATTCACTCACTCTTTCTCTATTTTTAAGGATATGTCTCTTATATCCCCACTGCACCTCTCTTCCTGTTTGGGTTGTTTTCATCTCTCTCCCTTTCTCAATTTCTGCGGGTAAAAGCGTAGCCTATAATCTCCTTGAGCCATGTTGGTTCAGAGTAGAAAGTTTAATAACTATGTTTGGGTCAGTGCTCAAAACAGCCCTTCTGTTAAAACACTTCTAAACCATACAATAACAAACACCCAATGATACAAGATTCCACACCGATGAGATTTATTAAGCGATTGTGAACAAACGTTGTTTTAGTTGACCTGATCCTTACCCCAAAATAGAATGATGATTTAATGTATAAAAGATTGATGCTGGTGCTGTGGAGGAGTTAAGTAATGTCGTAAATTTGCAATGTGGTACTGTAGTTCTTTGGCACATTGCACAATATGTTTGAACTGTACAGTATACAGCTATAGCACATCTTTAATATATGGGTGTGTATTTGTTTGTGTTCAGATTACATAGCTCATACCCTCATCATCCACTAAATCTGTGTAAATGTACTCATAAATGTTATTTTTGATTGAAAATAATCTCTCTTCTGATGTGTTTCTAACTGTAAAGTTCTAGAGTTTGTCTTGAAGGAGTCATTGCAGGTGTATCTGAGTATACCTGGGTAGACATGCATGTGTGTATCTGTAGGAAATTGCATAATGCTGTTGAAACCAGCATTTGATCCAAGACTACATTGGTATACATAATGTTTGGGACCTGTATTAAGTGTTTAGCTGCATTTAAATTGGAATTTACGTAAACCCCATCCTCAAGCATAAATAAACCAAGTGTTTGGACATTTAAGACCGAGCCTCCTTTGTTCTCTGAGTGCTCTCTGTGTATCTTCAATCCTTTTCCAGACACTTGTTCATCCACACACACAACTTCTCACTTAAACAAAGAATGAGAGATAGAAAGAGACAGGAATCTCAATGAGTTGAGCACAAGTGGAGACAGAATCAGAATTGGGAGTAATGAACTGAGAATTTAAATTTAGATGTTTTGAAAGTTGAGATGTTTCAAAATATTCCATAAATCTGTTGCATAGAATGATGGGGATTGGGGAATAACTGTAGATTCAACTACAGAGAATATCATGTAAAGAACACAGAAATCTCACTAGAGTATATTTAGTAAGTAAATTACTTTTTGCTTACATCCATATCAAGATCAAGTATTACACCAACTGAGATTTACTATGATGTGAATGAATGGTGGCGAGAACTTGAAGGCTCCGAAAATCACAAATACGGCATAAAAGTAATCCATACGACTCCAATGGTTTAATCCATGTCTTCAGAAGAGATATGATAGGTGTAAATTTGCTTCCTTCATGCACATCGCCACCTACTGGGCAGGGAGGAGATTTACATATAATACATGTAAAAAATACTATAATAAAAAGGACTTTTCTCACACACACCTATCATATCACTTCTGAAGACATGGGTTTAACCACTGGAGATTTATGGATTATTTATATGCTGCCTTTATGTGCTTTTAGGAGCCACTTTTTAAAGTTTTGATCACCATTCACTAGCATTGTATGGATTTACAGAGCTGAGATATTCTTCTAAATATCTTAGTTTGTGTTCTTTAGAAGAAAGAAAGCCATGAATATCTGGGTTGACATGAGAGTGATTTTACTCTTGTGTCTTAAAACCCAGTGAGCTGCCTATCTAGACAGAATTATAGGCATCATAACCCATATCAAAAAATCCTAAAAGAATACTTGTCTAATTTCCATAATTTGGAACAAATTCTAATGGGATTAAACAAGTGTCCCCTAAGAATCAATTACCGTGAGATCCTTTTCGATAACTACTCAATACAATTCCATTAGCAATCTATTCGTGTTATTATTAGGGAAATGCATGGTATTAAGCATTTTCGTGAATTTTACACAAAACGTTTGATGCCAAATAATTTAATGGCTGCTGTTTATCCAATTGGAATTTATTTGATGCTTTGGTGATTCTAAATCCCATAAGTATAGAAGTTCTGTTAGCATTCCTTTAGAACTTTGCGCGTGCATATGATGGCCAAGTATGTTGTCTAGGTAGGTGACTCAACAGGTTTTGAGACACAGCCTTACTGAGTTAGTTTACCTCTGGCCGCCGGGTCTGCAGATGAAAGCAGTCACTGAAGAAGAAGCCACACCATTGTTAGTGGGCTGAAACAAACTCCGCCCCTCAGATATCCGGTGTCGATCAGCCGGGATAGAATGCGCCGTATTTGAGAAAAGTCTTTCACTTCTAAACTTCCTGACCCACCGCGATTTCGGCATTTTACCCTCTTCATTGACTCGCCCACATGAAAGAGAAATCTTCACCGCTGACATGTAAGTGATCTTGTTGAATCTATCGCGGGAAATTTGTATTGATGAACTGTTTTGGTTTGAAAGATGGCGCACTAGAGGGGGTCTTCTTAACCGGGTGTGCTACTGATACATTGCCAACTCGTGCCAGGTGGAATGTGAGTGGGTAACAGTAGGGGACGTGACCAGGTTTTAACACTGCACTCATATCAATTCAGACTAATAGAACTTGGCTTTACCTTTGCCAAGCCTCACTTATTAATAAAGTCTCGCCAGGATTTACAGCATAGTGAGAACGACAGTGGAAATAAATTGTCACCAGAAAATTATGTTTTTGGGATGTTTCTACATTAGATGTTCCTCGTTTCTACTTTATTATTTGTGTTTATTAATGTCCCATTGTCATTGGTCTAGTAATAGACAACTTGCGTGAAAACAGCTGGTGTAAAACTTTAAAAGCAGTGTTGGGGTCAGTGCTGGGGTCAGTGCTGGGGTCAGTGCCATATGACTACTGAGTAAGTTCAGTTTTAGTTCAACAAAATTTTTTGCAAAATGAGCTATGATTACTAGAATTACAGCCTGTACTTTAAGTGCAAAATGGCTTTGACCCCAAGCCATTAACAAGTCTAAACCTTTCTCTATTTAACTTTTATTATAACCTAATGAGTTGTATGAATGACAAAGTTAATCAATAGTTGGCTGGGGCATTGCGTAACTGTGGCAAACTAGGGCATTGAATGATCTTATGTAAATTTCCTAACACAGGCATGGATCTTTTCCTCCAAACTTGAAAGAACAGTGAGAAAATTAATGCATAAGAATGCTTGAATTTTCTAAGAAGTGGCAATCATAGAGCTGAAAGTCACCGGGCCTGCTGCAGCTAGTACTTTTCCAGTGAAGGCTGAAATTTGGCCCGAGTCCCTTTGCTTTTGTCCCATTCATGCGTCACCTAGACCAACGGTTGAAGTGGGGTTTTAGGGACAAGAATAGAGAGAAAGGGATTGAAAGAGTGAACTGCAATAAGATCCAGCACAGAATCTATAAATGTTGTGCACTTGTGGATGGCAGAGGTTGTTTTTGGAGGCACTGATACACGGACACTTGCACAGGTAGCATATGATCAGGTATGGTCAAGTGGTTCTGTTTGAATTTAGCTATAGGCTACAGTTGTTATACCGAACAGTTCTGTGAAGTAACTTACTAAAAGTAGTGATGATATTAACTTTTAGTAGTGTGAAAGTAGCTAAGCTATTTTCACAATAGTGTAGTTTATCCACATTTACCAAATCACTGAAAATTCACATCACGTGAATTGGTTATTGTGGACAGTTAATGTAAATTAATTCATTATTCACTTATATTTACTTATATTCAGTTGCCAGCTCCAATTTATTTTAGTGAGTTGGTTCGTTCGGATGTTTCCTAATGAACTAGATCACATAAATGATTCTCTTGAGCGTCTGTGCAGCGTTAAAAGGGCTGCAAAATATTTAGTTAAAATAGAGCTGTTTAGGTTGTAGTCCAAAAACCTGGAAGGGAATTAAAATTTGTGAGCCATGGGTCCCCTCTGGATTTTCCTATGGGTTTTTATAATGGTAGTTTTGGATTTGTGAGTAAAATAATGTCTGTGGTAAACATTTCTTAAAGATACATGCATGTTTTGTTCTACAACATAAATTACACACAGTCATAACCCAAACATGAATTGTGAAGCTGTTGTGTGTTTAAAAAAAAACATTTTTATGTTGCTAACAAGTTGCTAAAAAAGAATTACTACCGTTTTCTTTTTCATCAAGCACGGTGATTCATATGCTTGTGGTATTTGTAGTCCTTAGTAATTGTTTTTTTTATTTAAAAACAACACAGCGCCATCCAAATTTACATTTGAGGTATGACTGTCTGTAGTTTATGTGCAAAACAAAGTATCTTCAAGTAAGGTTTACCACAGACCATATTTTACTCAAATTGAAAAACCCCATAGGAAATTTTGGAGGTGACCCATGGCGATTAGCCTTCTGGGTTCACCTACAAATTGTTGTCATGGCTGAACCACTCTATTGTTGCTGTTTATCACTATATATCGATTCTAATTAAATAATATAGTCAAAAAAATTTTTTTATACTACTTTAAATAGTTCAGTGTAGTTAGCAATAGCAATAAGTAATAAGTTTGGTAGTAAATCAGTGTAGTTGACTAAAAAGAATAGCTTGACTAGTTTAACTGCACTTGTGATGAATAGACTTGTGACGTTTTTATCAGAATGTGTGACAAGACTGGGACTGTTATGTTTTTGTATTGCTTTAATCCAAGTTTTAGGGTTGTTTTTGAAAGAAAAGTGTACTGACTCGTTCCCTTAATTGCATTGCTGCTGAACACTTTGACGTTCCTTACAACAGAGCATGTAGTTCTGGTCAGCTTGTTAGATCCGGGGCGATCTTGTTTTCAGCGGTATGTGTGACATCACAGAAGATTCGCTGGCCCCCCATAGACGTCACTGCTCAACTCGAATACACCCACTCGCTGCTGTACATGCGCAAAGCCACGCCTCCTCAAGCCAGAGACCTGCGTCAGTCCACGCCGCCTCAAGCGAGGAACATAGGTCAGGCCCCGCCTCTTAGCGGAACATGATCTCTTGCCTCCTCCCCGGACTTTTAAATAGTTGGAACTGTAGTATAGGAGTTCAGTAGCGCTTTGTGTCGTTTTGGTTACTGACCCTCAGTGGAAAAATAAAGTGATGACAATCCAAACGGTGACGAGTGTGGCAGCTCCGGAGTTGACGTACTCTAAAACAAGAGGACTTTTCGCTAATTTCAGTGGTAGGCTTTGTTTTTAAGTTGAATGGAGCCACTCGAGCCTCTGCTAGCAAAGAGAGGAAGGAATATTAAGTGATCTCACTTCTAAATAGGGGTTTTCTGTTGCTTTCTTTTGCATGTGCAGCGTTTATGAAACAGAGGAAGATGGGGCTGAATGACTTCATCCAGAAGCTTTCCACAAACAATTATGCATGCAAACAGTAAGTTTTTAAAAAATCATTATTATTTAAAGCTTTATTAAAATTTGTTTTAAATACTTTTTCCAATTTTGTTATTGCTAAAAACTTAAATATATATTAGCTCAGTAATATTTTTATATTTTTTTGTTTTGTTTAGTGTGCATATTCATACAATTTCTTGTTTGTTTGATTTTGATTTTTTCTTTGCTTTTAAACTGATCATCTATCTCTTTTTTTTTTCTTCTCTCTCTTGCTGTAGTCCTGAGGTTCAGTCCATCTTGAACTTGGCACCTCCACAAGATGCTGAGCTGATGAACAGCAACCCTTCCCCACCGGTAAATCTGTTTGTATTAATGTTGGTTGAGCACTGAAATCATGCCTGTATATGTTTGTACATAAATATGTCTACTGAATATTAGTCCATATTTGAACCATATTTGTCTGATTATCTTTCTTTTTCCTCTTCAGCCTAGCCCTTCTCAGCAGATCAACCTTGGTCCCTCTTCCAACCCCACTGCTAAACCCTCAGACTTCGACTTTCTCAAAGTCATTGGAAAAGGCAGCTTTGGCAAAGTTCTGCTGGCCCGACACCGTAATGATGAGCAGTCCTATGCAGTCAAGGTGCTGCAGAAGAAAGCCATCTTGAAGAAGAAAGAGGTATGGAATCGCACACAGCCTCTTGGTCCATTGCCGAACACTAAGAGCTTTGGAGAATACTTTCATGTAATAACTGTATCGTAATACTAGAAGGTTGCGTTCATACTTAGTGTGTTGTCATTTAGTTAGATCTCTGTGTTATCAAAAACCTTAACCTCTGACCTCTGCTTTTGTGATGTTCAGGAGAAACACATTATGTCAGAGCGAAACGTGTTACTGAAGAATGTCAAGCATCCATTCCTGGTGGGCCTGCATTATTCCTTTCAGACTGCTGATAAACTCTACTTTGTACTGGACTACATTAATGGAGGCGAGGTATGTATTTTAAATTGCTATGTTTGCAAATGTTACCTACCATGTTTTTAGTCATGTACCATGGTATTTCAATAGTTTTTCTTTTGGTCATGTACCATGTTTTTTTTCACATGGTACCATGGTAATATCATTTTTGCACATGGTACTGTAATATCGTGGTTTATGGGCATCTACCATGGTTATGCTATGTTTTTGGACACATACCATGGTAATATTATGGGTTTTGAACATATACCATGGTAATACCATATTTTTCTTTTGGTTAGGACAAATGCAAAGTTTTTGTTTGTATGCACCAAAGCAAAAAGGAATATAATCATCATGTTTCTACTCCAAAGCATTGCCAGTATATACATTTTAAAATGTTAGCTGATAATTTCCTTTTAACTTTAATGCATTAAACCCATAAAATGTGCTTTTGGAGTCAGGTGACTTGAGCAGGTCACAAATTTGCTTCTATGGGAGAATTACACTTTTCAAACATTCCAAAGAGAAACATGAGAATTTCAAATACATGCATCGGGGAAGAGAAAGAGATTTCAGGAAAGAGGAATAGACAAGAGGGTGATGAGAGTGAAAATAGAATAGTAAAAGATGTAGATGGAGACAGTGAGGTAGATCCAGACTGAAAAAGGATATCCTGTCATGAGAAGCAATGAGGAGAGGCTGATCTCTGAAAAGGAAACTCTCCTCAGGAAATGACTGGGAGGGGAGAGTGTGCGAGGGGGGAACCAGATTTAGCAGCTGTGGCGGTTTAGACTCAGTCTATCTATACAGACGTCTCAGAGGGGCTGTGGACAGGAGCTCTTTAAACAGAGTATATTCTCATTTCCTGCCATTGTTCAAGATTGAAGAATCTAGAAAGCCTTGATTAATTACACCAGGGATCTGGATTCACAATCTGAAATTCATGGCCTAATTTGTCTCCATTTATCTTTGTCGTTCTCTAGCTGTTCTATCACTTACAAAGGGAGCGATGTTTTCTGGAGCCACGTGCACGGTTTTATGCTGCTGAGATTGCAAGCGCCTTGGGGTACCTACACTCTTTGAACATTGTGTACAGAGATCTGAAGCCTGAGAACATTCTTCTGGACTCACAAGGACACATCATCCTGACCGACTTCGGCCTCTGCAAAGAGAACATAGAACCCAATGGAACGACATCTACATTCTGTGGGACGCCAGAGGTAAATTATATTCAATGGCAACATCTGACTATATCTACAGATTCGGAGATGGTGGTCTCTCTCAATACAGTTGTATTTACCAGAAGTAAGATAAATATTCTCGATTTTTCTCCTTCTGTCTTGCAGTATTTGGCACCAGAGGTCTTGCATAAACAGCCATATGACAGAACGGTAGACTGGTGGTGTTTGGGTGCAGTGCTGTATGAAATGTTATATGGCCTGGTGAGTTATTTCAGAATTCTTTGCAGAAATAAATCGATTTTGCCACTTTAATTGAATGTGTTTACTTAATTAGCTATATTGAATTGGAATTGACTACTGTGCTGCACTTTATGACTCTTCACATAGAGTTTTCTTTGTGTTACTGAATGGTTACATGAGCTTGATGGAGAACTGTTTTTTTATGGTTGCTTCACAGCCTCCATTCTACAGTCGTAACACAGCAGAAATGTACGATAACATCCTGAACAAGCCACTGCAACTCAAACCCAACATCTCCAATGCTGCCAGACACCTGCTGGAGGGTCTGCTGCAAAAGGACCGCACTAAGAGACTGGGCTTCTCTGATGACTTTGTAAGTTTGTATGAGTGCGTTTAAATTTTAGTGATATTACTTTGCCTAATATATATATAAATATATTTTGCTCCTATATCTAATATATAATCTGTTTCACTTTTTCTCTAGAATGAGATCAAAAACCACATGTTCTTCTCTCCCATAAACTGGGATGATCTGAATGCCAAGAAGTTAACTCCCCCCTTCAACCCTAATGTGGTACGTTCCATTGCTCTTTTGTTGATCTTAGGTTATTACCACATTATTCTGGATGTTAGAGATAAAAAAGAACTTAGTCATGCTTGCACAATATCTGACAAGAACATGCTTTTTTGAACCTAAGGACAGCAATCCAAATGAATTTTATATTATATACACATCCCAGCCAATTTTTTTACTATTGACAAAAAAACTAAATATAAATATGTATTATATTTTATATATATATATATGACACACACACACACACGTACAATGACGTCATTTTGACAAAAATGCATTTTTTGTTTCAGACGGGACCTAATGACTTACAGCACTTTGACCCAGAGTTCACCGATGAGCCAGTGCCAAGTTCAATTGGCTGTTCCCCAGACAGTGCTCTTGTCACAGCCAGCATTACTGACGCAGCCGAGGCTTTCCTAGGCTTCTCTTACGCCCCTGCCATGGATTCCTATCTGTAGCCCATCGACTAAGAATCGGCATTTCATAGACTCTTACCTGTAGTAGCTCATTACCATGGAAACACTGTTCCATGGAATCACACCTGTAGTGCATCACTATGAGAAAGATAACCCAGTCTCATTTTCCTGCCTCCAGATGGGGGTATTTGCACATAGCGTAACGGCAGCTTAGAAGGCCTTTGTTACAAGAGGCTGAAGTTTTACACATAACACCAGACTTCTCATCTTCAACGTCCACATCCAGCTGCACGGATTCTCCTTCACTTTCACCCCAGGTTGTGTCCGATCGATAGATGGTGAAACAGAGAGTGAGAAGATTAATGCTGATGGATGTTTATTATTATATATTTTCCTTTTAGTTTTTTTCCCCACCCAAGTTTATTTACTTTTATTGGATTGTTGATGCTAGATTGAGACATTGTTCTGGATGGTGTGTATGTGGGAATGGGAGTGTGTATGTGCCTACATCTTAACACCCCCTTACCTTTTTACATATGTTTGTTTAAACTAAATGATGTGATCTGGCATGTCTGTCAGTGTCAGATATAAATATAGTCATCATGACGTTAAAACCACGGAAATAGATCAGCATCTGATGTTTTGTGATTAGTTACGCTTCTGGGATCAAGTTGCACATTTAATTTGTTATCATCTTCCTAATTTAAAGAGCACTTCCCCTTTTTGTTCTTTTGACTTGAATGGGAGATGCTAGAGGGATCTGCTGCTACTATGTGTAGATAGGCACCTGGACCAACGAGTCAGAAGCCTCTATCTCACCATAGTCTTCCAGCCTCCTAGGATGTAATCGTACTGCTCAGACATGGACCGTTTTGTCTGAACATCACATTCCACTAAATAGAATATTTAAGTTTGTTTGTATATATTAAATTTATGTATTAGTTTTAATGTATATGGAACAAAAACTTAAATGGATGCTTGTATGTAACTATAAATGTACTGTAAAATTGTAAAATGTTTGAACTATGTGACCTTATTTGGTTCACAATAAAACATTGTTATTTTTCCCCAAACAACATTTGCATCTTTGTGATTTCTTTTGGAAGAGTTTCTTAAGTTCAACTGGTAATTCCTAGGGAACACACAAACTGAATAGATGTACAGCTTTAATGCACTGATAAATTGTTTTGAATAACAGTGTCTGCCAAATGGATTAATGACCAAGTGTAAGAAAATTAGCAGAAGAATGAAGTCTTTAGATGGTGTAATTTAACTGGTGTGTTGAGGGGGTATGTTGCCATGACAATGACATTGGTTACCTCAGCTGGTCAAAAGGTCAGACTATGAGCTGTTTGCCCTCATATTGTGCGTCAGTTGTTTTGCACAACTTGTTGCTCGCACCACCCCTTCACATTAACCCAATCCTTTACCATACATAATTGTAACTGCTAAGGCAACCATCAATGGTTGCAAATATTAACTCTGGTTCAACCACCTCCTAGAAGTAGCCTACTTTTCTGAGAGCAGACATAATGGTGTATGGTTGTTCACCAGAAACACTGTACCCGAGGCCTTAAACTAGATCACACATCAGCAGAATTACTGGTAAAATGTTAAAGGTTAAACCTGAGCATTCAAACTAGACTGACTGAAACTCAAAGGTTACTAAACAACACGAAAAGGCTGCTAAAATGTGGTGTGGTATCATAAAATATCCAAATATAAATATAAAGATCCCCAAGGATTGAAAACAATATCTGCTAAAAACACGATTATTGTAAAAACGCTGTATGACCTGTCATTTCTGCTGTCTGCTGTTCTTCTCTCCAAGGACTTAATGCAACGAAGCATATCTAAAACAATGAGAAAAAGAAGCAAAAGGTCCTGGATGTCTTATGTGGGACAATATTAATGTAAATTGCAATAAAATGTGCGTAAACCAGAAAGATAGCTAGATAGATAGATAGATAGCAAGCAGTGTTGGGCAAACTACTCAAAAAATTGAGCAAGTTAAGTTAAACATTTCTCAATGGAAAAATTAGTTAAGCTAAGCTAAAAGCTACACTTCAGAGAAAATAGCAAGTTACACTATAAGCTACACGCCAAAAGTACCTTGCTACATTTCAGCTACTTGCACGCATTTGCACGGCGCATACTGTCCTAGGCAAAGCATCTAAAAGACTCACATGATGTCTTGGTACAGTATATATTACAGTTTAGTGCAATACAGTGTACAAGTATACAGTAGGTGCAATATGTATGTGCACGTAAAAAACAACAACATATAAATTCATTTTTAAAAATGCTACTTATCCAAACCCATGTATTCAACATTTAAAGTCACTATTTTTACATTTAATTTTTCATATTTACACTACTACTTCTACAAACATGTGTTCAATATGAAAAATCAAAATTTTTACATTAGATTTTTCAGATTTAGACTACTACCTCTACAATTCCATACCCATTTAAAGATCATTTAATTTGCACATTCCTGTATAAAATCTCTGTGTACATACAATATGCTATTAATCTATATATTAATCTATACAATACAGAAATACAGGATATAATTCAGAAGCCAAATTTCTTGTGTGTGTGTGTGTGTGTGTGTGTGTGTGTGTGTGTGTGTGTGAGAGAGAGAGAGAGAGAGAGAGAGAGAGAGAGCACATCTGGGCAATAACAATGTGATATCTGATGATATCAGTTGGTAATCCCATGGTAATTTGATAAACATTAACATATTTATGTACATTCTGTATTTGCATGGTGCTTCAAAGTAGCCTACTTCAAAGAATACCGTGTTACTACCATGGTAAACTGATATACGATTACCATATTCATATAGCCTGCCATTGTATTAACATAGTGCGTCCAGGTAATGGTACATGTCCACAAAAAAAAACATGGTAATGCCATGGTACTTTTTATGTGTTTTCGTGTAGGCTAAAACATGTTCTGATAGCTACACTTTTGGAATGGAAATGTATTCACCTGCAGAAGTCGTTTACAGGCTGCAAACGTGTTGAACGTTATTAATTAATACCTTCTTCGTCACTTGCAAACTATAGGACACATTAGCAGGTTTGGTTTCCATTGATTGTAGATCCACTGCAACCAGCATTATCTTTATTTTCCATGTTATAAAATACGCCGTGAGCTTATTGGCAAGTGAGATTTTCTGAATAGGCTATTATTATTATTTTATGTATTTTATGTCTTTTTTAGAGATTCCAGTCCAGGCACTTTCTCGCCAAGTTACTCTCCCACGTTCATACATTGCTTTGGCCAGTAGATGGTACTATATAATCAAAAGAAACGTGAAACTCCCAGACTGTTTTTAACAATCAATATGCTAAAGAAAAGAAAAGTAAAGTAAAGAAAATGAAAAAATCCAGAAACAGTCTTCATAAGTTTCTTTTTACAAATGAGAAAAAAAATGCCTGGGTGCTACTATTATTCAGAAAAACATGGTATGTAAATTAATTTGCAGAGCAACACAGTTATCATCTATAAATGTAATTCCTCTGAGAAAAGGCCACAGCTGCCACTCAAGTGTTACACATCACAGCAGTTTATCAAGTGTGTGATAATGCAGTTTATCAAGTGTGTGATAATGACTTAAATTACATTGTGACACTGTAGATCACCACATTACATGTTAACTACATTATCACAACCATAATTTACATTTAAATAAAAATTCACATTACATATAGGCCTACTAATATATACTTAATTTAAAATCAATAAATGAAAGACATAAAATACATTGCGCGAGTACAATAACGTAATTTTTTTTACTATTGACAAAAAAAAAAAAAAAATATATATATATATATATATACACACACACACACACACATATGTACAATGACGTCATTTGGACAAGAATGCATTTTTTGTTTCAGACGGGACCTAATGGCTTGCGGCTTTTTGACCCGGAGTTCACCGACGAGCCAGTGCAAATTTAAATTGGCTGTTCCCCAGACAGTGCTCTTGTGCTCAGAATTACTGACGCAGCCGAGGCTTTCCTAGGCTTCTCTTACGCCCCTGCCATGGATTCCTATCTGTAGCCCATCGACTAAGTATCGGCATTTCATAGACTCTTACCTGTAGTAGCTCATTACCATGGAAACACTGTTCCATGGAATCACACCTGTAGTGCATCACTATGAGAAAGATAACCCAGTCTCATTTTCCTGCCTCCAGATGGGGGTATTTGCACATAGCGTAACGGCAGCTTAGAAGGCCTTTGTTACAAGAGGCTGAAGTTTTACACATAACACCAGACTTCTCATCTTCAACGTCCACATCCAGCTGCACGGATTCTCCTTCACTTTCACCCCAGGTTGTGTCCGATCGATAGATGGTGAAACAGAGAGTGAGAAGATTAATGCTGATGGATGTTTATTATTATATATTTTCCTTTTAGTTTTTTTCCCCACCCAAGTTTATTTACTTTTATTGGATTGTTGATGCTAGAATGAGACATTGTTCTGGATGGTGTGTATGTGGGAATGGGAGTGTGTATGTGCCTTCATCTTTACACCCCTTACCCTTTTACATATGTTTGTTTAAACTAAATGATGTGATCTGGCATGTCAGTCAGTGTCAGATATAAATACAGTCATCATGACGTTAAAACCACGGAAATATATCAGCATCTGATGTTTTGTGATCAGTTACGCTTATATATATATATATATATATATATATATATATATATATATATATATATATATATATATATATATATATATATATAGCCTATTGTAATGGGATTATAGAGTTTTATCTCATGGTTGAGTTCTATACTAATCTATATTGCTATAATGCATGGACATGCATTTTAGAGTAAAATAAATGATCATGCAGACAACACTGCTATCAAAATTGTTATAGTTATTTCTTTGATGCATGGTATAATGCATTGGCTACAGAAAGAAAATACAATATCTCCAAGAGCTACAGTGCAGCACATATAAAACAGGCCTTCACATGAGAACCAATTTAAATTTGAACAAAAAACACTGCCAGACATGCATATACAAAATGGCTAATAATAACATGCAAAAAACAGTAGAAAATAATTAGAAGCATAAAAATTACGTTACTTAAGATAATAATAATAGAAATAGTAGTAATATTAATAGTGATGATAATATTATTATTATTATTTGTAGTAGTAGCAATAATAATAATAGTAGTAGTAGTAGTAGTAGTAGTAGTAGTAGTAGTAGTAATGTTAATAATAATAGTAGTAGTAGTAGTAGAAGTAGTAGTAATGTTAATAATAATAATTGCACCAGCCCTTACTTACAAATGAGAACACTTAGTGTTTTCTTAACAAATTAAGCTGCAGTCTGCTATCCTACTCAAATAAAAATTTTTTTTTGCATTTTAACAAGAACAAAAAATTATTTACATACAAGAGTACATATAACCATACATGTCAAGGGTAAAAAATAAATGAAATATATATATATATATATATATATATATATATATATATATATATATATATATATATATATATATATATATATATATATATTAGAACCAAAATACCTCATTAAAGACAGGATGCATTTCAAAATTAAACAATGCAATAGTCTGTGCTCATTTAAGTTTTAATCAAACTTGTTTCAAAGTTCTTCAACTCCCCACAACTGACTTTCCGTCTCGCTGTTTGCGCGTTGGTGAACATAGGCGGAGTTTGAAGTCCCTGTGCTTTCCAAAACAAGAAACGTGTGTTCGACACAAGGTTGGGATCAGTTATATATATATATATATATATATATATATATATATATATAAAATAACCAAAAAATAAATAAAAAAAGAAAGGCATTTTACAGAAGAAAAAAAAAACCCCTAATAAATAGCTGTAAAGGTTTCCTTGCTTTTAAGTTTTTACTTTTGGATATTGTTTCTAAATATATTTTAACATAGATTTGAAATTGTTCAAAATTTGGCATTTTTCCATTCCATTTGACTTTATGAATATAATAACGGGCAATTATAATAATTAAATAAAATATAAACAGAATATTTTTATCACCACCAAATGAAAAACATTTTAGCATAACATCAGCTTCTTCAGAGTTAACAAGAATCATAGCTTTTCTTTGTAAATAATGATTGAGTTCTTTCCAAAATATTTGGATCTTGGAACACTCCCAAAATAAATGAATAATAGTCTCAGGGGAAATTTTACAAAAAACACAAATATCTTCCATGTTCACTCCTACTCAAATACATACATGCATCGTCCTTTTCTTTACAGCGTGACGTTTTCTGCAGGCAGGAAATCAGCTGACAACTAGCTGATAACTCACTTGTGCAGTCTGCATTAAAAACAAGAAGACCCCGTTCAATCTAGTTCAGTCCAAAATACCTCATTAAAGACAGGATGCATTTCAAAATTAAACAATGCAATAGTCTGTGTTCATTTAAGTTTTAATCAAACTTGTTTCAAAGTTCTTCAACTCCCCACAACTGACTTTCCGTCTCGCTGTTTGCGCGTTGGTGAACATAGGCGGAGTTTGAAGTCCCTGTGCTTTCCAAAACAAGAAACGTGTGTTCGACACAAGGTCGGGATCAGTTACTGCCACCCGGGAGTAGCGACACCAGCTGTGATGATATCATAGACAGCATTCCGATAAAACAGGTAATAACGGGTGCATTGTGTCTTGAATTCAGCAGACTGTTAGAATGATCATGAATGTTAAACGCGTTAACTTCTGGGTCAGCGCTGAGAGCATGGCACTGAGAAATCCTAAATTGTCAATGGCTGTGCAATCCTGATTGGAACATAATGTTACACTTTTGAATGTGTTGACAGCAGATGAAGTGCTTGGTGAATGTTCTACCACTATTAATGTTAGGTTTGTTAGTTGTATAGTATCAACAATCTTGTTTATTCACGTTATTTAAGCCATCTTTATACTGCAAAGGTGGCACAGGAGCTGCAGCTGAAGTGGCATTAATGTGTATTTACACAGACTATTTAATGCTGCTCAGAGCAGGCATAAATGCATTTACACAGCAATTACAATTGTATAAACAATGCTATTAGATTAATGTTTTAAAACTAAAATTATGAATGTAGAAATATGACATAGTTTAAATGTTAAACTAATACTATTATGATATTCAGGATACCTAATGCAAAAATTAATGATAACAAATTGAACCTTATGGCAAAATGTTACCCAATCAAGCGATGATGTCCACAAACAGGTTATAAGTGTACAGAACGTTCTGTGTGATTTCTTCTAATGGTTTACTCTTCACCTGCTGTAGTTCAACCTCAACGCTGGAAGAACATGTACACTTCCGAAGAGTCCATACGAATGACTTCAGACCCCCAGAGCAAACCAGCTCTGCTGAGTCAGGGCACACACACACCCCTAGAGAAAAGCTCATCTGCTCAATCAGGTAAGTACACTGATTAATACACAGGTAACTGACATTAACACACATTGGTAAGTGAGCACATTCTAAAATAGGGTAATGCATGCGGATGTAATCAGCAGTTATCTGTAATTTGTGTTCTTTAGATAATTCTAAATCCTATGGATTCTATAGGTCAGGTTTAAATACATTTTGATATTTTAAATACATTTTAAGATGAAAATTCATACTTTGCTGTTCACGACTAACAAGTTGGTATTGAGTAATAGTAACTAGTAATGGAGTAACTGCTAGTAATGATTAAGTACCATACAGAAAGTCACACACAAAGTTGTTGATCAATTTAACTCTAAAATGTAACTTGCTTTGGGGGCCTGCTTTAAACGAATAAATGCAAGTGTAAACATTTTGTAGTTCTACTTGAATTACTCTGTCAGTATATTCTCAAAGTGAAGTTTATCAAATACACTACATTACAATAAAAATGTTTTTGTTAAACACTAAATATAATATGCACGTGGTAATGTACAATCAGCTGGTAATTATTGCTTTGGCATCACGAGGCAAACTAGCGACTGACACTAAAGGCTGTAGCCTTTAGCCTCCTCGTTAGCATGGCTACCTCCCATGCCGGCTACCGCCGGTTCAAATCCCGCTCATAGCGGGTCAAGCAGGACTAGCTACATGTGCATGATGTATGATTTGAGTTAAAATAATTGTATGATGTCAAAAGAAAGAGACTGTGAGTGTTACAAGGGACATAAATCTAGCAAAGCAGTGCAGGAAATCTGTTGCCTGGGACAACAGTTCATTTTGTATTTTAATTATATGTCGTAATTATAATAATTGATGTAATGTATTTATATTATTATGTAATTATAATATAGATACAGAAAAGTATTTGACTGCAGATGCCTCATTTGACCAGTCAAAATGGAGTGTTCTAAAGAGCTTTGTAAGATAGTGTTAAAGGAATATTCCAGGTTCAATACAAGTTAAGCTCAATCAACAGCATTTGTGGCATAACATTCATAATTCACTTCCACTGTAAGTGCCTCACATGAACCCCCGATTTTAGCTTTTTCTAAAGAAAAGGAGGGATGAGTCGAAATACACTTTTATGCTAATCAATATGTTGCCAAAAATGTTGCTGATTAAGCTTAGCTTGTATTGAACCCGGAATATTCCTTTAACTGTTTATCTTCCCCCTCTCTCTGTCTTTCTCTCTCTCTAGGCAGTGGTGCAATGCTTTTGTTGTGTTCTGTGTCAGTGGCCTGCCTGAGTGGGTTGATGATGGGCTATGAGATGAGTCTGATATCTGGAGCTTTGCTTCAGCTCAGAGAAGTTTTGACTCTCTCATGTCCCCAGCAAGAGAAAGTCGTCGGGTCTCTTCTGCTTGGAGCCTTCTTTCTCTCCCTGGGTGGTGGCACCATCCTGGACCGTTACGGACGCCGCTTCTCCATCATCCTCACGGCCCTGCTGTGTGTTTTAGGAACACTTCTGAGTGTGTGTGTGGTATCGTTCTGGGCACTCGTGGCCGGGCGGATGTTGGTTGGAATGGCAGTTGCACTTTCTGGCACCGCATCATGCCTGTATGCGGCGGAAGTGGCACCAGCCGCCTGGCGTGGGAGGTGCGTGTGCGTGTACGAGCTGATGGTAGTATTAGGGATGCTGCTTGGATTCGGGTTAAGCTGGGCATTTGCAGGTATTCCAAATGGATGGAGGTTTATGTTCAGTGGTGTGCTGCTACCTGCGCTGCTGCAAGCCGGTATTATGCCGCTGTTGCCACAGAGTCCACGTTTCTTGCTCGCGCAACACAGAGAGAAAGAGGCTCGCGCCACTCTCCTCCGTCTTCGTGCAGGAATCAAAGGGAAGGACACCGTGGAGGAGGAACTTCAGGCAGTTCGCCTGGCCCTGGGGGCGGAACGCCTGCATGACTACCTGGACCTCTTCCGTTCCCGCAACAACATGCTTCACAGACTGCTTATTGGTGCTGCGCTGGTTTTCTTGCAGCAGGCAACAGGACAGCCCAATATTCTGGCATATGCATCGACTGTTCTCAGCAGTGTGGGCTTCCATGGGAATGAGGCAGCGACTCTTGCCTCTACAGGGTTTGGGGTGGCTAAAGTAGGAGGGACCATTCCTGCCGTGTTTCTGGT